>NW_015169217.1:427851-467026 GCF_001447785.1 Gekko japonicus
GGGAAAGGGCTTTCTTACATTATGTTCATTAGAACAAAAACTTCTTGCATGGTGTTAGAGATTTTTAGAGAAATTTTTAAAACAACAAAAAGCTGTTACAAAGAGTATTGTTAGCATGATGTCTGCATTTAAACTGGCAACATGTAATAAAATATGTGCTATGGACATGGAGATAAAACAGAGCGGATAAAAAATTCACTTGATTTAGTAAGACCTAATGAAGATTACTTCTTGTTATGCTGCACCAAAATTCCTATACTGTAGTTGAGAACAGGTTGCAAACTAGGATGTGAAACTATGAGTCACAGACCATATTTTGGGCTCAAGTACTTCCTCATCCTTCCTTTCTTCACCATGATTTGCTCTTTGCTCTCCAAAACAAAAATGCCAATGTGGCTCACAGGGCAGAGACCAAACTTTAGTCCATGTTCCAAATAGGGGGGTAAAAATCTATGATTTCTCAAGTATAACAGGACTCACTCACATGTTACCTGTGACACCTTCCCTCTTACACCTAGGTATGGGGGAGAATTATTTTCAGGTTTATGGCATCTGAACATGCAAGCTCTGTTTTGTTCTTATTCTGCAAACCACAGTTCCAAACTTAAAGAATTTTGGGAGATTAAAGAATTTTTGGGACTCCTGGTACACAGTGTAAAGTACAAACTAGAATTTACCATTCTCAGCCCAGAACATATAAAATAAAAACGTGAGTTCCACTACACAGAATAAATAAAATCTAAGCACATCTGACCTGACACTGACCTTCCATAGGTCAAATTTAGGGGTGCCCTGAATGCTCAAGAGATTTCCCCTCAATTCCTTGTTCAGCAACCAGCAGAGACTTTAAAGTTAATCAGCATTACCTTTAAACTGGAGTCTGGAACAAGGTTCAAACAAGCTAGCCATTGTTAGCATCAATCTGCCTGCAAACAAAATGCTATGTTATGTATAATGCTGAATGGGGAAGTGATGGAGGAATTTTCTGGGAAGGGAGGAGGATGGGGGCACACAAGGCCATGGTGCATGCCCAGTCTTTTACTCATGGTTAAGAGATCAGGAAATATTACAGCTGTTCTGGGTCATATGCACGGGGTTTACTGAACCTGCATTGCAAAGGAGCGCATCACCACAGTAAATCACAGTAAAGGATAAATAAAAATGCTCTCAAAAAGAAACCTCACTGGGACAAGCAGCATTCCACGTTTTCAGTGCTGTCCTTAACCACCCTGGTCTAAATGGAGGAAGACAGAAATACCAAAACTTCACTCCTGACGCAAGATATTAATTTGGACTAAATGGTGTTTCACTGAAAGTGATACTTACATCATAGAAAAGTTTTCTGTCTGCAGCAAGCCGTTTTGATGCCAAAGTCTTTGTAACATGATAGAAGGTAAGCAAAGCTCTGTGTTGGCGAAGATCGTCCTGAATTTTAACAGATTCTACAAGGGTGGGAATGAGTTCCGGCCACTGCCTAGGGCAATCTAGCCGAGCAACTTTTGCTATCAGGACAGAAATCTGTGTCGCAATCTATAAAGACAACCAAAGGTAATTAACAGTTATTGTATGGCCTTGTGTGTAGCATAGCCAGGAGATCCTAAGATTGTCTGGCAGGCAGAATTTCTAGCACTTTTAGTGTTATTCACCACTAGGAGGTGAGCCACACTTTTTTCTAGACGAGAGATGTTTCAGAGGTGGTTTGCCAGTCCCTGCTCCTACGTGAAGACCCTGGTATTCCTTGGAGGTCACCTTTCCAAATACTAGTCAAGGCCGACCCTGCTTAACTTTTGAGATCTGACAAGATCAGGCTAGCCTGGGCCATCCAGGTCAGGGCACCTAAAAGTAACACCGAGAGTTAAGACAGCAGGCATATATTTCAAGGTCATGCCCATAATCTAAAACAGAGTTAATGATTAAACCCACTGATTTCTGTTTTAACAGCCTCACATGCCTGTTGGAATACCAACTAACATCTTAACAAAGTTAAGCAGATGAATCCACTCAAAAATTATGCTGTAAGAACAAAGAACTTCCCTGGAATTCACAGTGTAACCCTCAACAGTTATACCATTCTAAATTCACTGAAGTCACTGAGCTTAGAAGGTTGTAACTTTGCTTTTAAAAATGTACTGCTAACAGTTTATCCTCCCTATGCATGCACCCTGCACAACCATGTTCTCAGATATTGTCATGAATTTGATACAGCAGTCTGGATCTTCCTTGCAAATCTCTACGGATTTTTCTTGCATGAAAGTCTATTGAAAATTTAAGAAAGGAAAAGCAAAAGCAATTTGCTAAAAGAATCTCCAGATGCACAATTACTGTTGGTACAAGTGAGCTATCATGAATATTTTGCTTACATGAGCAACCATGAAATATTTCTTTAAATGTATAATTTCCCCCCAAGAGTAAGATCCATTCCATTATGAATTTAAGGAAATTGAAAGGTACACATTCTTTGGAAGAGAATTATTAACCTTTTTATATCATTACTAACCTGATTTACTGGCTCATTGAAGTTTGCAATAAGCCCTGCACGCAATGTAGATTTCTCCTCTTCAGAAAGAGCGCTGGTTAAACACAAACATATATTAATGAGTAAAGACAATCATAAAAAATCCACAAAAGTACAAACTTTTCATTTCCTAAAACCTAAGACCTGAGAGCTTTCTGGGCTTGGCAGGACTATTTCCTGGCAACATTCAACTAGAGGGGAAATCATGCAGGTGACCGTAAAATGGTGATGTACTATGCAGGTCTACTCAGATATAACTCTCATTTTAGTCATTGGGGCTTACTCTCAGGAAAGTGTTCTTAGGATTGGAGCTGAAGCATCAGACCAATAATGGTAGTTCACTAAAGTTTTCTTTTCTTAGAATTCTTAGAATTTTTATAACTTCTACATATTTTGTGAACTTAGCCCTTTCAGAAAATGACTCAACCTTATTAAATCAAGTTATGATACCACTGTGATATAATGGATTATACTGAATTTAGCCCAATAGTACCTGTGCTCAAATCCCCACTCAGCTACAAAGTTCACTGAGTGACTTTGGACCAGTCACTTTCTCTCAGCCTACCCAGCTTCACGGGATGAGCACCATGTATGCTATCCTAAGTTATCTGGGAAAATAGCAGGCTAGAAATGTGACCAATAACAAGTGTGCCTGCTTTACTTGGACACTACATATAGATTCAACAATTTTGCTGCCACACAAAATGTCAGTAGAAGAACAAATGTTGCATTTGACTTAGTTGTAAGGTTAACAGCATAAACTCCGGGAATTAAGTACAGACTGAAACGCTAGAAACAGGTGTGTGACACGCGGGGAGATTATACACTAAAGAAAGAATGCCTGAGGTTTAGTTTGCCTGGTACATTTATGTCTGCAAAGAAAAGCTGGCTGGGAAGTTTTACAATTATCTATAAGAGCAGCGAAACTAATAAAAAGGTGATTTGTTCAAAGGGTACAGGTAAGAGTATGACCCTATATGCTTCTCTTCCAGGCAACAGCTGTGCCCACTAAACCTTGTATGGTAATTTTAAAAGCAGCTAGCAATATGGAAGCAAGCACACAGGTCATAGTAGAAAAAGAGAAAGCTCTACTCTATTTAGATCTTCCTTCGTGCTTCTCTGGAAGATGCCAGAGCTTGTAAGCAATTTATGAATATAAGTACAAGTCAAGGTAATCTTAAATATAAGTATTTTGCTGTTTATGACTCCGGTTGCAAAAACAGTAAAGACAATAAACAATAAATAAATATTAGTATTAGCAAAAACTCTTCAAAATGTCTAAATACATTTGTTGAAGAACTATAAGGATTTGGGCCCTTGTTAGGAATTTGAACCATTTTGCTGTCTGAAAAAATGCATAACATGATGAAGAATGGCAAAAGATGAATACATGTTAAAGGAACATTCAGAGTATATTGATTTCAAAAACACTTTAGAAAGGAAGGTTTAGATATAAGAAATGAAAAAGACCAACCTGTTCCTGTTATGCAATACTGACACCTACTGGATGGTTGAAGTAATCACACACTTTCCTCCCCCACAATTGCACTTTCAGGAAATCATTCATGATTTAGAAACTTCTCTTTAGCACTGAATGTTAATGATGAGTTGCTCCATTTAATGATGTTAATAGCTTTATGTTGATTATTAATTTATTCACTTAACCACGTGAAATTAGCTATGTAAACATTAACTATTATTAACAAACATATGTACCAACAAAGCTGCAGAACAGATAATAGACTCATTTGAATAACTGAACAAATGTTCCATTTCAGAAAAGCTTGCTGAGTTCACTTCAGTTGGTGTATTGACTACACAGGCATTTTAGAAATGTGTTAATAAAACATGAATCCAAAAATGCATTACATTGCAATATATGGTGTGAAATAATTCAGATTTTATCCTATGAAATTTGCCACCTTTAAGCTGTAAGAAACTTATGGAAAGTGGCACATAAAACGTGTATAAATGTAAACAGGAAAAGTTAATAAATTGTCACTAAGCCATGAAATAGAAATTCTACTACTGTTGAAAGACACAAAAATAACCTAGCTGATAAGAATGACTAATGATCAAGGCAACACCCACCCCATCCCACCTCTGGCAGAAATGTCCCCCACAACAGTGTTTCTCATATGAAGGTGTGCAGGTCAGAACCATGGCACAGTGGAGGGACGTTAAGTCTTTCCCACTCAGAGACACTGTTTTTCTTTTACTTGAAACAACCCTGCAGAGATAGTATTCGTGCTGCTGGGAAAATATAACAAGAAATGGTAGCTCAGTAAGTACCATTCAGGTCAGGAAAACAGCGGGGGGGGGGTGGTTAAAATCTAATCACTCGTGCCACAGTGCTGATCAAAATCAGGCCCCCGTTGTGCCAGCTTTTTAAAGAAACAAAAAGCAAGGGGACCACCATTCACAGAACTCCCACAGTTACAGACATGGTAAAAAAAAAGCATGGCACAGGTACGCTCCACGTGATATAGAGAGCTAATTGGTGATTGTCTACATGTTATAGCTGCTGTCTTGGGGGCAATGCCAGGGCTGGAGGGGTAAGAGATTGGCAACAGTTGCCAGGAGGGGGATAAGAAGGCAGTGGCGAAGGTGGTCATTGCCACTGGTGAAACGAAAGAAGGCAAGCAAGGACCCAAGAATCTAGTGGAAGATGTGCCCTCCCATTAGCTTAATGGCAGTAATTTGCGTGCATATGCGTGAGAAGGAAGCTTAGAGCAGAAAAACAGTTGCGTGTACTTTCTGCTCCTAGACATCTACCCTCCTCCCTACCATGCAGCTGCTTCTAGGTCCAGCCTTCAGCCCTTAACTCCCCCCTACAAAAACCATCACTGGCCAGCTAATTAGGGGAGACTTGGAGCTGAATGCATGCCCAGCTCTCCTCCATGAGATCAAGAAGAGAAGAGTTTGGATTTATACCCCGCCCTTCACTACCCAAAGGTGTCTCAGAGCGGCTTACAAACTCCTTTCCCTTCCCCTCCCCACAACAGACACCCTGTGAGGTAGGCGTGGCTGAGAGAGCTCTGACAAACTGCTCTTTTTCAAGAACAGCTGTGCCAGAATTATGGCTTGCCCAAGGTCATCCAGCCAGGTGCAAGTGGAGTAGGAAATCAAACCCGGTTCTCCCAGATTAGAGTCTGCGCACTTAACCACTACACCAAACTGGCACAAGAGGAAGGAGGAAACAAGGGCCAGCAGGGAGAGGCGATGGAATTCCTGCTCCACCACCAACAAGTTCTTGTGGGTGGCCTTCATGTATTTTCCTTTAAGATACTCTTTCCACACTACTTGTCAGAAAATTAGTATTTTGCAGATCACCAAAAGCCTATAAAACACGCTACTGCAAACAAGAGATAGAAAATTCCTTCCTTACTGTGGTGCCACTCGTCTCCAATACCGGTCAATTCCATTTTTGAAATAAAGCACCGCTAACCACCGCACATTCACATCCAAGGCATGATTTGTGACAATATTCTGTAAGGAAAGTATAGAATTCAACACACTTCTTTATCTATATAAAGAGACATATATAGATATCACATTACTTCACTATATCATGTGTCAACAGTGAAGAATAGCACAAGGGAGATTAAAAAATCTATATAATTCCAGTTGGATTTAACGGAAACAAATACAGCTTTAAGAAAAATCAATATATAGAGCCGTTGTGTCTTTTGCATAATAAGAACCACCAATCACCACTTTGAGGGGAGAGGTCCTCACAGAGGTGTGGAGGTGGGACAGTTGTGGGGAAAGCTCTACTCAACATTTAGGTGCACCAGTATTCATCACCAGGAATATAATAAATACCACATTTTTCTGTTGCCCTCAGCTTTAGAGAGATTAGAGTGTTCTGGACAGTGCTGGGGAACATTCTGGTGAACTGCTAGCTTCTATATTTCAATGGAAGAGTCTCTGCTTTTTTGCTTCTTCATCCCAGGAGCCTTTGGGGCATCTTGGAATCCATCTTTCACCCATCAACATGTCACCTAATAAATTCTGCAACACTTTCAGATCTCCAGTTTGAGAAAGCTACAAACTGCAGGTTTTTGGCTCTTTCAACATGGCCTGAAATAACTTTTCCTTTCTTCCTTCCTCATGCTTTCCACATGATACAACAGCTGCAAGAATAAAAAGGTGTGTGTGGGGGGACCATTTAGCATCCTGAGTTCTAAAACTAGATTATCTGGATAAACTGTGCATGTCTTTACCCCTAGCGTAATTAACAGCAACGTGATTGGGTATGAATGTGTGTGCATGCACATGTATTTCTGTGGGAAAAGCAATGTGGAAGGTGAAAGGGTTAACCCCATGCAGGCGCTATGGCCCTGATCCACCCCACCCCCTGGGTGACTTTTTAACATTTAAAAATATGCCTGTAGATCTGATTATGGATCTCCCTACAACATGCAACATAAACACAGGCCACAAAAAAAATTCTATCAAATATGGCAGACAGGACAGATGCAAGCAATTTCACAATGATTAGTCAGAACCACCATGGACCTTCTGTGTAAAAAATTAAATACAAATGGCCTGCATATTGAAAGTAGTAAAACCGGTCATTATATAAATAAATGAGTAAGCTCTGTTAAACAAATACAGAGCGATGCACAGCAGCAGTGCTTGTGAGATTGAAGAAAAAGTATTCGAGCAATGTCCTAGGGTGATTTCTCAAAAGAACATACCTTCTTGTCAATTGCAAAATCAAAGATATAATTCTATATAAGAAATCATAATCCATATTATATCTGATTTACACTATCTTCTAGATAGTCCCCCCCCCAATTATATATTTTAGTTCTCACAATGCTCAGCAACTAGAAGAAACCAAGCCTAGTGAAATCACTGTTAACCAGTTCCTCAACCTACCTACAGAAAATGAATTCAGTTAAGAATAGTGAAAGTTCTGGCATTAGTATTCGTATACACTGTACAAACGATGGATGGCATTATTCTAATTTTTATCCTTTATACAAATTCATACTGTATTGATATTACATGTCATCAGTTTAAGCACATCAATAAAACATCTACTGAAACTCCTTTTCATTATAAATTGTGGTCCATTTCAGATTCTCATTCAATTAAATGAATTAGCATAAACAGCCCTTGGGGCCATTCTTCTGAATTGGAATAGCTAGAAAAACATTTCCAGTTCTTCGGATCTAAAGCAAACAGACTCCAACTTTGTTATTTAATTCCAATTAAAATCCAATTCCTTCCTTTAAATTACTATGGCAAGGATAAAAGAGTAAAAGAAAAGCATATCCCCTGATCTGCTAGCTTTCTGCAAGTCCTTTGAAACATGAAATAACATTTAAACATTTAGGGAAGATGATGCAACACACTGCACTGGCACTTTTGAGCTGGTGCAGAGCTTGTTTCAAGCGTGTAAAGACAAAATTCACAAAGCCCATTCTTCCCACATCTGTACTAGCTTGCTCACAGCTGGCGACTACGATGAAACAGGCATGTTCTGAGTTTCAAAGGGGAATTGATAATATACTATTTTCAAACTGAACATAAGCTATTTTGAAATCCCCACCAGTGAATGAATGAGGCCAAAGTATCTGACACAGAAACAAACCCCGTTGCCTCTTGGTCCCATTCCCACTCTTCACAGACTCAAGGCCTATGTAAGAGTCTAAGCAGATTAGAACCAGTCCAGGAAGACAAGGAAAGGAGATGTTGCCATACAGAGTAGAAAAGAGGAAGAAGATGGCAGCACCAATCTGCCCTGCTCATCCCAAAAGCATTCTCAGACCTTACAAGGACAGAGGAAGCTTTTCTCACCCTACCCATTCCACAGACAGGCATTATCATAGTGTATCTAGCACAAAACAATGGCTGCAACTCAACATGCATATCTGTTTAGTGATGTACAGCTGTCCTTTAAGGGTATCTATCCAAAAATCCTATGCGGTTAAGGATTCAGTCTCAGTTCTAGTTAAGACAGCACATATACTAAAATTGGACAAGTCACATCCATACCACCAATCTTAATGATTCTAGGAACCTAAACTGAAAGTTCGCTCAGCAAAGCACTTCATTTATTCCTCTAGAGAGAGGTTGTTGGGTTTTTTTCCTGGGGGTTGGAAGGGAATATGCTCTATTACAGGAATGAGGCTTTAATCCTGTCAGTTAACACGCATTTCCAAATCTACTGGTCACAAAAATAAAATGCAAGAAAACATGACACTTATGTTTCTAAATCACTATGCATAAGAGAATCACTGCAACAGAAAACATGTTCCTTTCTAATAAGGTATCTACTCCAGAATAAGGTCTACTCAAGCATTGTTGAAAATCGCTACAACACATCACAGTGAAGTGAAGATAATTATCAGTGAAGATAATCTTTATCTTTTTAGAACATCCATTCACAGAGCTGAGCAATTAGTACATTGTTGTTCATTCTAGAAAGACAGTGAATATGAAAAAGTAATGCTAAAAAGACTTGAGAAAAACAACTGCATCTCACTGCAGTAGCTTACCAACAATACTGAATAGAAACCTGGTTGTGTCTCCCACTGTTTCAGTTGTTCCTCAGCTGGTTTCAGCACAGCAGTATCTTGACTGGTGGCTTGAGTCAAGACCCGAAGTACAATGCTACTGGCACTATTAAGATCCATGAAAATCTGACAAAGATATTTGCAGAGAAAAGTATTAGCATAAAGATATACATTATGTAGGCTAGCCTATAAGACACGTCTGGCAACTTAGCCAACTTAAAGTCTGAATTTCAGATGTTAAGGTGATTTCCACTTCAGAACACAGCAGGGGAAAAATACCTTACTCACTGTAATAAACAACTCATATATTATTGCCTCTGTTTGATCAATATGACAACATGCTACAGAAAGACTGATGAACAAAAGGTCATGCAAGAAGTCTCCAAGAACTAAACTTTGCTAGATAGAGGACACTGCTGCCAGAACGGAAACCATGCAAAAATACAACCCACTCTGTATATCGCTCCCCCCTCCATAACTGAGAAGTCTGTGGGAGACATTAATCCAAAAACAGCCATAATGAATTAGGGTTACAAACCTCAGGGTAGGACCTGCAGTTCTCCACCAAATTACAATTAATGCCCAGATAAATCAGTTCCCCTAGAGAAGAGAGCAGGATCTATGGCATCAGATCCCCACATAGCTCCCAGAAAATTCCACCCTGCCCAGGCACTGTCCCAAATTTCCAGGAATTTCCCAAACTGGATTTGGCAACTCTGTTTTTATAGCCAAAATGAAACTTATTTATAATTATAAATATTTGTAAATATTAGTCAGGCAAACAGCTTATTCACCCAGTCACTGCAACAGTCCTGCCCTTTTCTGGCCAATCCCTCACCAGTGGCCTGGATCCAAATAGACATCGGGGTACCCACTGTTGTATCTTAACTGATCTGATGACATCAAAATTGACATCTGATTCTATTTGTTTACGTGATTCCATTCTTTTTTAAATTGTTATGTTAGAGTTGTTTTTACTTGCATCATATTGAGACTGATGTGAGCCGCCCTGAGCCCGCTTGCAGGGACGGCAGGATATAAATCAGACAAATAAATAAATTTAAAATAACTTCCTGGCAAATCAGGCAGGGAAGGTTTTGAAAAAGAGTTGGCTCTTCTTCTTTCAGCTAATTAGTGCAAAAATGACTAAAACTGATATGTGTGGGCAAGCAAACGAACACAACATTTATGAAACAGTCACTTTCGTGGGGTATCTGCAGACTAACTGGTACTGACGATTTAATAGCACCACTCTATAACATTTAAATATTCTGAACATTAATAATAAATGTAACAATGGTGTCCAGACTTTGGAAAAGAATGTAATAATCAAAATATAATCCAAGTAAAGGCAGCTTCAACCTTTATTGTAGTAAGAGGTGCAAAATAAAACTATTTTTACCCCATAACATATGTCTGGAAGGCAAAGGCCTATACCAAGAAGTCTGCTTTTACCATGTGCACACGGGAGGGAAAAAGAGGAAACAGCTTGTGTGTTACAGGTCTGCTCATCAACTGGTCCCCTTATGTTCACGTTGCTTCCATGTTAGTGCTGAGACATACATTAGAACAAACAAACCTCTGACCGGACAGAACAAAAGGCAAAGCATTAGCAGAGGAAGCTGAATCACAGCTGATTCAATCACGCTGCCTGGAACTGAACAGGAATCCCAGGAAGTTGCTGGAAAAGCCCTCTCAACTCTCATCCCTGGCATTCAGCTCAATAATCAAGGTCTCTTACAATCAGCATGCCTTTAGCCACTAGCACACCCTTCTAGCCACTAGCACACCCTTCTGAAATTAAATGTTTCCATTACCTAATCATAGGATCCAGGCCCATACTTGGGTTAAATTCATTAGTTTCATTTCTTTTCTTTAGATAAGTTGATCAGAACTGCCCACCAAACCCATTACTTTGCTCAGGCTCAACCTGCCCCAGAAAACATTTGTTTCCTGCCTGGAAACCTCCCAGGACCCAAGACCACCTTCTCTCCCTTTTGTGCAGTCAGGAGTTAGGACAGAAACCAATCACCTTCCTCCGATCCCTCCCCTTTTCCTATGCACATACAGAAAACAAATCTTTTGTCCTATATAGTTTAGTTTATGGGTTAGTTTCAAGCTGGCTCCAAACAACTTGTGTTTGTATATCTGTAGAGGTCCTTTGGTATGCAATATCTATAGCTCCGTCCCCATCTGGATTTACTTGTTGCCTGAACATCTGGGCCTCTGAGACCGGTGGCTATAAAACACTTTCTCTCATTTTGGCCTCTCCTTCCCGGCCTGATGGGGGTAACATATTTGAGTGCATACCATAACTTGCTCTTTAGTGATCACTTGGTCAGACTCGACTGTACGACTGAACAACAACAACAACTAGTATAATGTACCCGGGATTAGTAGAAAAGAGCAACAGTCTAGCAGTACCTTAAAGACTAACAAAATTTGTGGCAGAGTATGAGCTTTTGTGAGTCACTGCTCACTTCTTCAGATACTCGAAGAAGTGATCTGAAAAAGTGAGCAGTGCCTCACGAAAACTCATACCCTGCCACAAATTTTGTTAGTTTTTAAGATGCTACTGGGTTTTTGCTATTTTCTATTGCTACAGACAGATTTACACAGCTACCAAACTTGTACTTGGTATTTTTGACTGATTAAGATTCACTAATCTCCCTGCATGTACAATTATACTATTTCCCATTTTAAAAAATCATGATCTTCACTTTATCTGGGTCTAGTGCTCCTTCTGAATGGCTTTTCTCCCTCTTAATTAAAGATAACTTATTACTGGTGTGGGAGCCTTTTTCAAATAACTGGTATTCATTTGTTTTGGACAATGCTGAAGCCTAAGCTAGCAGCTCCCAAGGCAAGGAGTAAATGAAGGGTAGGAGGAAGGCAATTTGCTCACATGGGGCTCTTTTGGTGTGGGATTAGAGAAAGAGGCCATATTCTCTCAGACATGTGTCTAGGATGCACACATAATCTGATCATATGAGGCAACAAAAGTGGATGTATTTATTTATGTAAAATAAACAAGAGTCAACTTTTCTCCCACAAATCTGGGACCCAAAGTGGTTAACAACACAGAATTAAAGAAACAAAAGCTAGAAGCCAGCCACAGAATTTATAAAACAGTTTTCAGTCTAAAAGAATACCTACTGCTGCCCCTCCATGAGTCCCCAAACCTCCTTCTAAAAAGTTTAAGCTCAAAGCCTCTCTTGCAAGTCATCAACAAGGAGGCTGCTCTCAAATGTTCAAAGACGTGCTCCATAAAATGAGGGCAGCACTTGGAAGTGTGGCCACGACCCCTACTACTAGAAAAGTGAGACAGAAAGCACTGGTGATATGACCAAAACTGCCACACTGGTTCATCAGACACAGTACATCAGAGTATCTACTAAACCCTTATCATGTACTTGTTAATCTAGAATGAAAAAGAACTCTAAGCACTTGGAGTAAGAGACCAGGCCAATTAAAAAATAGGTAACATTTTGCAAAGACAACAAAAAGTGTGTGGTTTTACATTAGGCAGTTAACGACTGGAAGCCTCTACACTACATTTGACTCCCACAGAGATCTTATCTAGTTCTTCTAAAGAGGTGCAGAAAACATGGGATGTATGGGTTGAAGCATTGTCTCTCATCTGTTTTTGGCCCTCTAAGAAAACTGATTGCTAACCAGTATTCTGAATCTTTCAGAGACAAAACAAGCCTGTGATCTAATGTTACATTTGTTTATATCTCCTTCATGTCTCATAAGAAACTCCCCAGGTAGCTAACAATATGGGACTACAGCACGCAAGAGTTTAATATACAGTAAGAATTTAAAGCATAAAACTACATGACAACAACGTGCTGCAAGAGCTTTTCATATATCCAGCTTTTTAAAAATGTACCATCTCCTGCAAGGTTGTATCATCAAACAGCCCTCCTCTAATGCATGGTACACAGAGCCAAACATGAATGAATGGCTGCTATTTCAACCACAAACAACATAGGCTAATGCAAGGGTTTTAAAGATATCGTGTTTTTATTTGCTTTCCTATTCCAATTTTTTAAAAGGAATAGATTTCTTTTATTTAAACAATTTCTCTACAGATTTTATACATGTTTAAAATCTGGACTGTGGAACTTTAGCATTAGACACAGAGAATACAGAATTTTCCAGGCATATTTGTATTCATTAGGCATCTGCTCCAATGTACAAGAAGCAGTTTGGCAGAACAGAGAACTCTAATTAGTAATTTTCTACAAAACATAAATTTGTTCTCAAAAGTCTTTCCCTTTTAAGTGTGAATTATAATGATTGTGTTATCTGATTAAGAAAGCAAAACAAACACAATAGAAGCCCAATGTTTCATTAGCATGATTGCTTAAATATAACTTTGTCATATTAAAGAGAAAGTAATTTTTGGTTTAATTAAAAATAAAATTAGGCAGTAAACAAACCTGCTTTATCAAGCTTGCAACGTACATAATAGAAAACATTTCAATATATGCAATAACAGGAAAAAAATCTTGCAAGTCCTCTCAAATGTCTAGAGGTTTCTTTCTGTACACAATCAGCTTCTAAATGTCTAGAGGTTTCTTTCTGTACACAATCAGCTTCTAAAGCAGTTAAAATTTTATAAAATAATCTGGTTTTATTCATCATATAAATTCATATTTTATTACCTATTTTCATCATCTTTAGATGATTCTGAACCATGGTATGAAGGACTGGAAGCAAAAGAATGTGCCTATGGGAACTGACCCATAACACAAAATAAAACTACCCAATGTGGCTTTATCTGACTTTACACTTTGTGCATCACCTAAATTTATCTCCATAATTGTTAACACATTAATGATCAAATAATTCCTTTACTCTCAGCCTAGAAAGGATCCGTGAATCTCATTTGGTGTCTGAGGGAATACTAGGAAGACTGCTGGCCTTTTGTAATTCCAGTGGAAAGGCACCGTTTGTTTTAAGGGCTTTTTTCCTTGCTCAGAGGAACTAAGGTACAGATTGGTACCAAAGGCTCCAATATAAATCTTTTTGCCACTGGCACTGAGCACAGAGATGCTGGCAAGAAAACGCCTTTATAATCATGGCCTGGAACATCTCCTTTTCTCTCCCACCTCTTTTTTTAAAAAATGTGTAACATAGAATCATAGAGTTGGAAGGGGCTTCCAGGTTCATCTAGTCCAACCCCCTGCACAATGCAGGAAATTCACAAATACCTCCTCCCCACACACACCCAGTAACTGCTGTTCCATGCCCAGAAGGAGACAAAAAACCTCCAGGATCTCCAGCCAAACTGGCCTGAAGAAAAATTGCTTCCTGACTCCTAAAGTGGCAATCAGCATTTCCCAGGGCGTGTAAGAAAGGGCCACAAGAACTAAGCACTGATGCAACCCTTTCTGCCCTCCATCACATGATCTACCTAAGTTCACAGAATCAGCATTGCTGTCAGATGGCCATCTAGCCTCTGTTTGAAAACCTCCAAAGAAGGAGAGCCCACCACCTCCCGAGGAAGCCTGTTCCACTGAGGAACCACTCTAACCATCAGGAAGTTCTTCCTAATGTTTAGCGAAAAACTCTTCTGATTTAATTTCAACCCTTTGGTTCTGTTGCTTCTGCGGCAACAGAAAAGACCTCCACACAATCCTCTATGTGACAGCCCTTCAATTACTTGAAGATAGTTATCATATCCCCTCTCAGTCGTCTCCTCTCCAGGTTAAATATACCCAGTTCCTTCAGCCTTTCCTCATAGGACCTGGTCTCCAGGTCACCATCTTCCTTGCCCTCCCCTTGTCTATATCCTTCTTAAATTGTGGTGCCCAAAACTGAACAAGAAGAATTCTGGGGAACTTGAAAGCTTGCACACTGTTTTATGACATTGTACCTAGTCCTAATAAAAGGTATTGCATGGATTGCGGTTTGTATTTTAGGTTTGATTTTGAACCAGTATGGCCGCAAAGAACTTCTGTCACACTCTCCTCCCCCTTCCAAATACTTTTTTAGTGCTAATCACAATTTCATGTGACATCTAAATTAGCAAGATAAAGTTAATGTTCTCCCTTTAAATCAGAATTAGAAATTAAGTATGATAGAAAGAAACAGTTTTGTCTATTTATTGGTATGTGATATACAGCTATTTAATACTGTCCTATCAAAGATACGAGTCCTATATTCTTTTTTCACATCCTAAAAGACAGTTGACAATAGCCTTGTTTGAGACAGTTAAATATACTACTAGATTAAGTTTTTGTTTGTTTTAAAATGCAGTCTCCCCTTTTCCAATTTTGTTTAAAGAGGCTAGCAATAAATTTACATAAGATGTATAACTACTTAAGTTCTTTTTACAAAGTTAAGTGGGAATTATTACTGCCTGGATAAACACAATTATTTATGAAATAAATGCTTTAAATTGAATTGCTGGATAGTAAGGACAGGATCCAGATTTATTTTGTTTTAATAATTAATGAAATTAAAGGCAACTCACTATACTGAACCTCACGGAATTTTATACCATATTTGAAAATGCAAAAGTACCAACATAACCAGGCCATGGGATAGTTTGGCATCTATACCTTTAAATATTTGCCCAAACAACAAATATATTGGCTGGCATGGGGATCAATTGTACTCCAAAGCTGGCTATAGACATAAAATCTTTGAGGGTTCCATTAAATGAATTCTTATTAGGTATTTTCCTTTATCAGTAAAGAAACAGGAAAACAGCAAGGAGAAACATAAGAAAATGTGTTAATTTCACCTTATGTGTCGATTTCAGTATCCTTTCAATGCAGCTGGGATGGGGATGACACTGCAATTAATTTTTTGAAAGTGTTAGGGGCATAAAAGACTACAGGGTAACTTATTTCATTGAAGTTGAAAATACACAGAGTATGGAGCTGTAGAAAATTAAAAACAAAGTTTTATCCAAAAAAATTCCCATTATGTGGGAGAATTTGACCCCTCTTTCCAGGCAAAGGTATCTCAATCAACAGACAACTTGTCCATACAGAAACTCCTCCAAAGCATATCCCAAACTCCTTTTGATGCAAGGGCTCAGTATTCTTTGCAGTGCTGGGGAGACTATCATGTATGTACTCCAAAGGGAAGTACACATACACTATTCTCCCTAAAATGCTATCAATATGAATGAAAATGTCTACTCTACTCAAGAACTCCATGCATACGGAGAATATAATTGGTAATGGAGAGGAACATGATAAAGAGGCGGAAACGGCCGAGACGGATTGGGAACAGTTCCTTAAAGCTATAGAGGAGGCCGTGATAAGAGGCTGCAAAGAAGGCTGCAAAAAAGCATGTGCTCAAATAAGGAAGGAATTTATGACACAGACAGAAACGCACGAACAATGTGCAGGAAAGAAAGAATTAAAAGAATTAAAAGAACCAGAAGAGGTGCAATTGAAGAGCAGCGATTGCAAGAAAAAAGAGAAGCTGAGTGACGGTGTAGATTCTAAAAGTCTGCCAAGGGACACAATAGGTACTGTGGAATATCTCAGTGACTTCAAATCTGGATTATTAAAAGACTATGGACAAGACTTCAGTCCTGTACAGAAGAAGAATAAAAGAAGACCCAGAAGAGGAAAACGGAGGGCTTGGAAATTTAAAAAGGAAAGTAGATTTTGGAATATGGAGGGACTAGTGATTGAGGGGGGAAAAGATGGAAGGCAAAGATTGATTAAAGGGCGCAGGCATAGAGATAAGTTGAGGCAGATAAGCAGATTGCAAATGTTTAAAAGAAACAATAAGTTATATGAGGGAAAAGCTTAGTTACAATTATAAGACCAAAGGGAATTGACCAAAATTTATTGACCAATGAATTATTGTACCAGTAACTGTATTTTCATTTTCTCCTCTTTAATAATGGAGGTTAGTATTGGATGAGGATGTTAGTAGTGGATGAGGAATGATAGAGCAGTGGAGTAAATATATTGGGATATGGTAAAAATGAATTAATTGAATGGCTAGCAGAATGATTTTTGAATAGTACAGATCATGGTAGATTATAAACGGAAAAATTAAATTGATAAGAAGATTTTAAGATTAATGTTTTAAAATTGAAATATTTAAAACCCAAGATTAATTAAATTAAATTTAGATGAAATGTATTTATGATAAATTATGATGACTTAATGGGGAAAGGGTTGGGTTTGGATAAAGTGCTAAACATGTGATAACTATGAGAAAAATTGAGAAAAGTGATTTAATGTATTTAATTATGAACATAAAAGTATTGGTGTTAGTGGATATAGGGGAATCATGTGAAAGGATGTCTTGAATGGATGGAGTGATGGTATTTGTTGGTTGAGGGTAATAATGTCTGATTTGTTGATGTTTGGTTTACAAAATTTAATTGTGTTAAAAGAGTGGTACTTTAGATGTAGAGTGAGCTAAGCTAGAGAAGCCTTGATTGTGTGTAATGGAAAAGATATTCTATAAGGAACCAGAATAATGTATATCCTAGTAGAAAATTAAGGAAATAATATAGTGTTGAAAAGGTGGGGAAAATAGGAAATTATATATAAAAATTAAAAAAGAGAGGGCAAATTATCCATAAAATTATAAATTAAAGCCCATATATGGATTGCAGAAAATTGTTTATGAGGTATGAGGTGGTATTTGTACAATTATGAAAGATATACAACGCAGTTAAGAGGGAATGTAATAATTCCTAGAAAGATATATTGGTCCAAAATGGAAATAATGAAGGGGAAAAAGGGAAGATGTTAAAATGAAATGAAATCTTAAGAATTTGTCACTCTGTGTTGTTAAGAAAAGTACATGTTGTACAAGAAGTTTGTATATATGAAATCTGTGTAAATCTATATGCTATTGGCTTTCTAAATGAAATAAATAAATTATAAACCGCAAAAAAGAACTCCATGCATACACCAGAGTGCCTGAGGAGTTTTCAAACACAACATTCTATTGCAATCCCATATACTTCTTCAAGTCTAGTCAATGTTAGCATGACTTTCATGCACGTACAAAGAAATAAAATATCCAGACTTATGTGACACTAAGAAGTTTAATACAAAGCTGCTCAATTAAAAACCTACGTTTTATTGCTTAAAAGGAAAGAAAAATATAGCATAGCCACAAATACTACAGAAATAATTATTATAGGAAAGCTTCCTGGCAATATAAATGTTCAACTTAGCATAATTGTGTCAGGGAATGAAAATCTCCAAGAAGCTGACTAGGAAATAGTCGGAGGACGTGACCTATGAACAACACAACAATGTTCAACTGAAAACAAAGGAGAAAACCAAAATACAGTGTCTTATTTGTATTTTTTTTTAATGAAACAAAACTATTTTCAAAAAGATTACATTTTTAATCAATTTTGACTGAGTTTATAATGCCATGTAGGTTTTAGTCAAATAAAGCTCTCCTGAAGCTTAACTGACCCTGTAAAAACTTACCAATTCATGTAAGTTGCTTTTTGACACATTTATTCTAAATAAATATGCAAAGGTAGCAACAAGAACGATTTGTACTGAAGCAAACCACCATGTCTTTGAAACGGATAAAGTATACATATCTGGACTCCATGTATAGCTGGTGGCTGGCTGTTTATATTAATATATTTAATTTTATAAATATAATAAAGATGTGGCTACTCAGTAGCAGTAAGCATGGACTAAATCGGGGTCCCCAACACGGTGCCTGGACTTCTGACTAGCCAGGGGAGAGACAGGCTGCGCAGATTAAAATTACATTGTTTCAGAGGCAGCTGTCTCCACAATATTGGTTTTATTCTTTCTCTCCTGTTTCCCACAGCATTTTTGGAAAAATTACTCCTCTTGTCTCCTGCATTTGGAATTTGTGTGTGTGTCCCTCCACCTCCTGGGGTGACCATTTTGTGGTTGGCTCCACCTCCCACAACAGAATTCCAAAAGATGCCCTCCCACAGAGACAGATAGTTACTCTTCTCCACAGTTGCAATGTGCTAATCCTGGCATAACCAGTCTCACTGTGGGCCAATGGATACAGCTAGATTTAGACAGACCAACCACAATACATGCAATTCCTCTATAGTCAAAGCTAATGAAACATCATAGCAGTGTTCTCCAGAAGAGAACAGGCTTGTGCAGTTTCCCTGTTGCTGCAGATACAGTACAGTGGCAAGAAGCCTTCAACATGGCAGGTTTCCCTACATTTCCCCTGCCCCACCCCAGCACGAACCACTCCCCCTGCCACCAGGGGCTTTTTCAGTTTTGTTCTATTTTTAATCAGCAGCTGAGTATCAGTATAATGTTACAACAATCTATCCAGCTTTCTACATTTACTTTTTTAATGAAAGCTGTGAGCAGTGTTCCCTCTAAGCTGAGTTACTGTGAGCTAGCCTCCAGCTCACACATTTTTGTCTTAGCTCAAGAAGGATGGCTCCAGAGCAAACTAATTTATGCAGTAGCCAAATCACTTGCTCACAACTTTAATGTCAGTAGCTCACAAAGTAGAATTTTTGCTCACAAGACTCCACAGCTTAGAGGGAGCATTGGCTGTGAGTCTCTTAGCCCTTGCATTGTGTAATAAATAATTGCCATTTTTTAAAAAAAACCCTAAGGTGGCAGTGGAAAATGGTTGTGCTAAAATTTAATTCTCAAGCATGTGTGTGTGAAGTACTGCCAAGTCAGAGCTGACTTATGGTGACTCCAGGAGGTTTTCAAGGCAAGAGACATACAGAAGTCATTTTTCATTGCTTGCCTCTCCATAGCAACCCTGGACTTCCTTGACAGTCACTAAGCAGAACTGACCCAGCTTAGCTTCCAAGAGTTAGTTCGCCTAGGCCATCCAGATCAGGGCTCTCAGGCATATGGAGTGTCTGATATTGGATTGAGACCAAAGTGTATGAGGAGAGTGTGCTAAAACCTTCCCCTTGTACCCTTTTCCCAACCTGAAATGGCCACAGGATAGCCACTATTTGTCCCACTGGGGAAACTTAGTTTCCAAACAGATCAGACAGCAGCTCTGCAGGCTGTTTTGGGTCAAGAAAATGGCAGGGGAGGGACTCTCTTCCCATATACCACAGTCCTAATATGAATCAAATCTACATACATCTCAGAATTAAATTTCAACATGGAACTCCTAGTGCAAAACCAGTGTGAGAGGACTGGGACAGACTTGGCAAGTGTAACATATAATTAGGGCTTCAAAGACACAATGAAGACTTTCATATCCATATGTAGATCGCATCTTGAATTTACTGAGGTGCACGTGGATTGAAATCAGCCAGCTAATTGTTAAAAGTATATTTTTTCCTCTAGGTGCAAGATCACATTTACCAAACAATATTCTGAACAACTTTCCCCCCAAAGGAGTCTTCTACACAAAAGATATGAAAAAAACAAAGAGATTTATGCTAAAAGTGTTTCAAGTACACCAGACCTGTGCAAACTACATACTAGCCTTAATATTTGCAACACCAGAGAAGAAGGTTGGTTTAAACCTTTAGAAAATAATGGGCAGAACTGCAGGCACCACAAAGCTACTAGCAATCCCACTTGTCCCACATGCTCTTTTAGACTGAAAGGGAGACGCATCATCTCATGTGCCTTGGGTGATGTGATTAACATGCAGCCCAAACCTCTAAACTGGAACATCCCAAAACTCTTTCAGCAGAATTTTTTGGAATATTCCTATGTAGAAAACACATTTGACTCCTTTGCTGTATTAACATATCTTCTATGTGGCAGCAAATGGCTCCAAATACAGCTTCTGGACCTTACAGTTTATTAGGAGGAAGCATACAGTATGAATTGCAAAGAACAGTAAAGAGTTAAAGGGTTCTGGCTTTTGTCCATTTTCAGAACAGTAGCTAGGAAGTCAGAAATGTGGGACAAAAGACTTAGGGTGATGAGAAGAGTTTGTGGGACTGTACTTGGAACTTTTGTCAAGACTCAGATAGGCAGAAAATAATATTGACAGGGCTTAGGATGGTTTGGTTCGTCATAGGAGATGTACAAGAAATAGGGAGTTCTTCAGGAACATGTTATTTTTGTTGCTGTTCGCATCCATGGACAAAACTGGATGTGGGAGGGAGTTGGTCAATCTGACATAGAGAAACTGCTAGAAAAAGTTGGTTCTATGACTACTTTTTCCTCATGCCTTGCAGCAATGCCAGAGAACATGCAGCATAAATGCAAGAAGTTGTGTTATTTTTAAGGTTCAGTGCTTAAGTCCATATATTTACTTGTTTAGAAAGATAGAGGTACCAGAGGCAAGGAAGAGCTCTGCTTATGTGATGAGGGAAAGAAAAGATGGGGGGAGATCTCTTAAGAGCTGATAGGTGCATAAGCCACAAGATTCTGACTGCCACGGCCACCCCACTCCTCGCTGGCGGCGTGGCACCTACTCCTCACATCCAGCCCAGCTCTGAGTCACACAACCCCTTCCAGTCCCACCAGCCACTCTTCATAAACCTCATCAACTTAACCACACACAAAGACCTCAACCCTCAGGTGGAACGTGGACGCTGAGCCTTTGTGAACGTCACCCTAAAGTTATTATCTCTCCACCCGGCGGGAGGCAAAGACACCTATAGCTTATTCCCAGCTTGGAGACAACGGCAGCTGCTCCGGGCTCATCGCCCGTTCCAGACGAGCGGCCCTACCAGCTGTTGCCGCCTCCACCGCCTTCTCTCTCAGGCCTCCACCCGCTCTTGGCTCAGGTCCGCTTCCTCTCTGTGGCACTCACTGTGAGGGGAGGGAGTCTTTCCCCGCGGTTACCGGCCCTCGCGCACGCGGGTCGCACTTATTCCGAAGCTCGCGCCACTTAGTCGGGACCAGCACACCCTAGCGCGGCGGCGCGGCGCAACCGAGTGACGTCATAGAAACTCGCCCTCCTCTTCCTCCTATCGTGGTCTCCTCTCCGCGACACCTCAGAACGCTTCTAGTCGCCTTAGCAACCGGGGGGGGGGGAGGGACAAGAGAAAGGCGGCCTGCCCTTATTCTCCGGGCACGCGGAAGGAAACAGGAGACGGGGAAATATTTGTCCTTTATTTTGTTTCTCAGGAACTAACAAGGTGATAACCTAGTTTGGCAGTTTCGAGATACTTTATTTCCCCCACACTAACTCAAAAATATATTATCGAAGGAAAGCTGCTGTCTTGTGATGAGGGGATGCAGTGGAGATTATTTGCCTTTCTTTTTCTCACTCACAAAAGCCTGTACTCGCGTAAATTCTATTAGTCTCCAAAGTACCTTTAAATTCCCCGTTTCATTTTGTTGCTTTAGACTAACACGGCTGCCTATTTGAAAGGGGAAAAGCAATCTGCCAGCACCGCGCACAGTCTACTTTGCACGGAGCCAAACCGTTATTTTACTAATAGCCAAGCTTAGCTATGTATCAGCGTCACTTTTTAGGTCTACTTTGCGATGGAAAGAAACTGGAAAGGCTAGCACATGCAAGGCATAGCAAAAAGCAGGTCGCGCACATATTTGTATTTGTACGTACAGCACCACCTAACATTATCTCTAACTTTACTAACATAGACGATCAGGAGTTCTGGAGAACTCGGTGCCGCTTGGCGGTTTTAGTTGGTCTTAATAAAAGATACTATGTAATTGTTACAATGTACAATTCACAAGAGACGTCAAAACACACCGCGACGCCACTTTGTATCTCTGGAGTAACATGGCCGAAAGCGGCTTTCTTTCTTTCTTTTTTTTTTACTGGAGGTTTCGTTTGCGTTTCACTTCACACCTTTTTCATCTCTATGGAACTTAGCTCCAGTTCCTGCGTGAGAGTGCGCATGCGACAACTACATTCCGCAAGCGCTGCCTGTATGACTATTTCCTTCTGCGCAAGAGTTAGAATTACGAATGACAGTCGTTTTTGATTGAAATGCTTTATGGGAGTTGCAGTCATAAAACGTTTTCACTGCGTTTGGCGAATAGACAGGGAAACTACTTGTCCCGGCATCCCTTGCAAGCGAGGGAGTTCACGACCACTGCTGCTGCTTCGTCGCGGATCCCTAGCTGTGCGGCAAGCGTGTTTCTGGAGCACCCATAACTAGCATGCCGAAGGTGAAGACGAAACCGCGGTCGCGGCAGCAGCGCCATGAAACAAAAGGAGCGGGATCAGGACCAGGTGGGTCTTTACTTGGTAGTGAGAAGGAGATTCCTGGGTGAGGACAGGCTTAAAAGGCAGGGCAGTCCGTGGCTCTTCCCCGGAGCCGGCAAAAGTTATGTCCAGCCGTGCTGGTCCAAGATCAGAAGACGAAGCACAAGCTATTTATCAGGATTAAGAAAAATGACACAAAACTCTGTGCAAGATTTCTGAGCCCTTCCTGACTCCTATAGCCAGCCGTTCTGCCCTATCTCGGCCTCGACAGGTAGGGATTTTAGCAGCTGCCGCAAAGTTCTCAACTGTAGATAAATCAAGACAGAATCCTGTTGCACTTTAAAGAGGAACAGATTTATTATGGCAGATGTTTTCGTGTACTAGAGTCATCAGATGCATGAAGACCTTGCTTGGCTATACTTGGTCAGACTGAAGTGCTGCTTATCCGATGGTTGAAAAGTTTCCATCACAATGAATCTATTAGTCTGTAAAATGACACAAGCTGAAATAGGAAGGTCTGGTTTTGTTTGAGGGGCAGGACTACCTCATCTGGGCCTTCATATCTCAAGCAGTCCCTGGGTTGGTCAGTCTGTTTGTCATTGCAATAGACCATCACAGCTAATCCTTTGGTAGTTATAGTTGAGAGCAGGCTTTTTCTAATCTCCTTCTGCCAACTTTCTCTGCTTCTCTGTCTGTACTGTCATAACAGTCCATAACCTCACAGGAGTTGGTGTTACACCACGAGAAGCATCAATAAGAAAAGTATGCTTGCTGAAGTCTTGACAGTTGAATCTAGTGACGTATTAGGAGAAGGGGATGGAAGGAGAAGATGGGGAACTTGGCTGCTGAGCATTTGATTCCACACAGCAGTTGTTGCTGAGACAAAGCATTCAGCCTCTGCCCAGAAATCACCAAGTCAAACTGCCAACCTACTTTTTAACAGTAGCACTCTAGTTAGAAAGAAAAGATATGACAGTGACAGCTATGCCATCATAAGAACATAAGAGATGCCAATGTTGGATCAGGCCAAAGGCCCATCCAGTCCAACACTCTGTATCACACAGTGGCCAGAAATACCAGGTGCCATCAGGAGGTCCACCAGTGGGGCCAGGACATTAGAAGCCCTCCCACTGTTGACCCCCCCCCAAGCACCAAGATGACAGAGCATCACTTGCCCCAGAGTCCCTATCTATACCTTGTGGCTAATAGCCACTGATGGACCTCTGCTCCATATGCTTATCTAATTCCCTTTTGAAGCCGTCCATGCTTGTAGCCGCCACCACTTCCTGTGGCAGTGAATTCCAAGTGTTAATCACTCTTTGGGTGAAGAAGTACTTCCTTTTATCCGTTCTAACCCGACCGCTCAGCTATTTCATGGAGTGCCCATGAGTTCTTCTATTGTGAGAAAGCCATCGGTCCAGCTATCCCAGTCTACTTTGACTGGCAGTGCATCTCTGGAGCAGTGACCTTTCTCAACCCTGCAGCCAGAAATCTTTCACTGGAAGAGATGCTAGTTGGACCTTTCTGTGCATTGCAAAGTTCATGCTTTGTTACTGAGATACAGTCTTTCTTCATATATGATTTTTTTCAATCACTCAATCTCCTTCATTCTTTGCTGTCTGAAAGGGCTTTAGTTATGTCCTGTAGCAGATGGGAGAGGAGGGTGAGTACTGTGATCCATGAAAGAATGGGGTCGGAGACAGGGTAGGCAGCCTCTCATGCTGTGCCAGTATTTAAAAAAAAAAAGATGTGCTTTGGATTGCAGCCTGACAGCCCTGCCTGTCTCAAAATGTGCTCCTTCAGACTGTGCAAAACAGGGGAAGGGGTGGGGGGGGGAGAAAGAGGTGCATGGTACTGTAAGCAGTGATTGGTTTATTATACTGTAAACCTTTGTAGGTTATTATTCATTTGTTTATTTTTGGGATTTTTATCCTGCCCTACCCCACAAGCAGGCTCAGGGTGGCTCACAACATGCCACTCAGCAATAAAACCGTGATTAGGGTAATTAAAACAGTTCATTAAACATTATCAATAATGGTGGAACAGCTCCATTTTACAAACCCTGCGGAATTGCAGTAAATCCCACAGGGCCCTGATCTCTGTCGGGAGCATATTCCGCCAGGGCTGAGAAGGCCATGGTTGAGGCAGATGTCTTTCGGGCTGGGTACTGTTAACTGGTGCTGGTCTGAAGAGCACAAGGGTCTTCGGGGCACGTACAAGAAGAGATGGTCCCACACGTATGCTGGTCCCTGGTCGCATAGGGCCTTAAAGGTTAATAGCATAACCTTAAGCCTGACTCAGTATTCAACTGGCAACCAATGCAGCTGACGCAGCACTGGCTTATGATCTTATTTTAAGTGGAACAGGCTCTTGCTTAGAAATCATGCTTCAATAAATCTGTCTTCTGCCCAGTGCTTTTCTCAATTCTGAAGGGAAAGAACACTGTTTGAGAAGGTTTTTTTTTAATTTCCCAGTTCAAAGAAATCTTATGACTAGGAAGGAAAGATAATGCTAGTTGTTTTAGATTAGAGCCTATGGTCTTATTTTAAGCGGCTCTTACTTTTTTGGGGGGGGGGGGTGACCAGAGGCATGTTTATGATAGGTGGCATTGTACAGTGGTACAGATTTATTGGGGGAAATGTGTATCACTTGGATTCCCAGTCTTTTATAGTTCCAGCCAGGGCTCTTTTTGTAGCAGGAACTCCTTTCCATATTAGGCAACACACCCGTAATGTAGCCAATCCTCCAAGTGCTTGCAGAGCTTTTCTTACAGGGGTTACTGTAGGTTCTTGGAGGATTGGCTACATTAGTGGTGTGTCGCCTTATATGCAAAGGAGTTCCTGCTACAAAAAGAGCCCTGGATAATGCTTTTTTTAAAGGCATCTTCTGGGGTCTGTGTTACAGGAGCACAACTATTTGCTAAACGCCTTTTAGATTTCAGCTAGGATCATAGTGACCAGATGTTGGAATCAAGAATGCTTACCTTGAATTGATGGCAAGCCAGAGTCATATAGTAGTTAGTGTCGGACAAGGACCTGAAAGTCCTAGATTCAAATCCTAACACTGTTATAAAGTTTGCTGGGTGACTCTGAGCTAGTCACACGCAGCCTTGCCTGCCTCAGAGAGTTGTTGTAGGAACAAAATGGGGAAAGGAAATCCATGAGCTTTATGGAGGAAAAGGGATGGCATGATAAATATATTAGATGGATATGTAGAGTTTGGAATACAATTTTAATGAGTAAATTAATTTTGTATAAACATCTATGGGAAGGGAAAATACCTTCTGATTAAAAAATTTAAGAAGACAGTGATATCCTTTTCATCCTATTCCAGTATTAAATAATGAAAATGTCAGGCACGAAATGCTGTTTCTTATCTGATCAAAGGAGTTGCACGTTAAATTGAAGAAATTATGACTAGTCTCTGGCCTTATATATGTAATATGTAAAAAACACACATAAAAATGCATATTTTCAGTTTAGGTATATTTTAATTTTAAATAAAGAATCAAATATATCCATCTTGAAGATGCTACAACTTTCTTCAGAAATGAATAGCCTTATTTTACCATCCTGTGGAAAATAGAAATAGTCTGTTGATTCTGAGGGGATTTTATATGGTTACGATACCAGATCCTCACATAGACATCTTAGACAAGGCTTTCATCCCATGCTCAAAGAGCTTCTTGAAAAGCCACCCAGTGGCTTAATCAGACAGTGTGATAGCCCAATCCTATACATGGCTATTTGGGAGGAAGTCTCACTGACTTTACTGGGACTTTTTCTCAAGAAAGCATTTAGTAAATCTTAGCAATGCAGTTTTCTTATATTATGGTTTTGTGTTTCCTGTAGGCATCAGGTTCAACACTGGACTCGGTCAGCATATTTTGAAAAATCCTCTCATTGTGACCAGCATTGTAGAAAAGGTAGGTGATAATAGTAACTTCAAAAAAACTAAGCAGATTTTGTTTTGTTTTTAAGGGTGTAAAATGGTCTATATACAAAACTGTTAGGGTTGCCAAGTCACGGCGGGGGATCGTGTGTCTTTGCAGAATCTTTGCCGTGGGGACAGTGAGATGCGTTGCATCCGCCGTCGTCAGGATTAATGCTATGTGTTGCTCTGGCAACGGGGGCTCCAAACAGCCCCATTGCTAGAGCGACACGTAGCGTCCTGGTCCTTTGCATGGATTCTGCAAAGACATGCGGATCCTCCGCCATGATTTGGCGAGATTTGGGAGTCCTAACCAAAACTCGAGAACAAAATTTGAATCTAGTGGCACCTTTAAGACCAACAAAATTTTATTCAAGGCATATGCTCTCATGTGCACGCCTACTTTTTGAAGTGCAAGTGAAAGCTTATTCCTTGAATAAAACTTTGTTGGTCTTAAAGGTGCCACTGAACTTGAATTTTGTTCTGTGGCTTTAGATGAACACAGCTACCCACCTGAATCAATGCAAAATTCTAATTAGCATTTGACTATTTGAAGTAACACAAAATTTTGAGAGGCAAAAATAAATAGTGTAACTGTGGCGCACTGCGTATTTGGAGGGACTGTTTCCACTTTAAAATTATTCTTTGCGTAATAAACTGGGTAGTTTCTGCTGCCACCAGGAATTTTAAGAAATTCCAAATCTTCTCTCTGTTTCTGCTGTTGGTAATGTGACCCAGGGTCTGGGCTTTCAAAGGTCTATGTGGCCCTGAGGAAGGATTGAACTGAATTCTGGGTTAAATTTAAACAAAATATAATTTTTTGATTAAGGAACAAAAAATAAGTTGCTGGTTAACTGTAACTGTATTGGGGGAAAGGAACTGGTAAATAAACTGGCAAGGTATCACATACAGTCTTTTGACATTATAAGAACATAAGAACAAAGGCCCATCCAGTCCAACACTCTGTGTCACACAGTGGCCAGAAATACCAGTGCCATCAGGAGGTCCAGCAGTGGGGCCAGGACATTAGAAGCCCTCCCACTGTTGAACCCCCCCCCAAGCACCAAGAAGACAGAGCATCACTTGACCCAGAGCCCCTAGCTATACCTTGTGGCTAATATCCACTGATGGACCTCTGCTCCATATGCTTATCTAATTCCCTTTTGAAGCCATCCATGCTTGTAGCACCCACCACTTCCTGTGGCAGTGAATTCCATGTGTTAATCACTCTTTGGGTGAAGAAGTACTTCCTTTTATCCGTTCTAACCCGACCGCTCTGCAGTTTCATGGAGTGCCCACGAGTTCTTGTATTGTGAGAAAGGGAGAAAAGTACCTCTTTCTTTACCTGCTCTTTCCCATGCATAATCTTATAAACCTCGATCATGTCACCCCTCAGTCGTCTTTTCTCCAAGCTAAAGAGCCCTAAGCGCTTTAACCTTTCCTCATAGGGAAAGTGTTCCAACCCTTTTATCATTCGAGTTGCCCTTTTCTGCATTTTTTCCAAAGCTATAATATCCTTTTTAAGGTGTGGTGCCCAGAACTGCACACAGTATTCCAAATGAGGTCTCACCATTGATTTGTATAGGGGCATTAAGATCCCACTCTGACAGAAATCTCTTACATAGGCAGCCACACTGGCTAAGCTCTTTGTACTATTGACTCTTTTTCATAACTTTAGAGTCTCACAGACCCTTCTCATAGCTCCTTCACACTTAAACTCTTAAAGCCGTATATACTGAACTCGGAACTCTTTAAGTTTCCATACAGACTCTGTCAGCTCACTCACTGATTGACTCACTCTAAATCTGACCTCTCCATAACTCAGATTCACTCGAACTGACTTCAAGACACACACAGATTCACTCCAAAAACTCCTCCCACACTCTCCGTCCTCCACCAGTCACAACACACTTGTCTCTCTCAATCTCTCTACTCTACTAACACTGCACTCCATTCAAACATTTAAAGGAACACATACACAGTAAAGCAAGGAATCATTACAGTAACTAATAGCGTAACTAATAAATAGCATAACTAATGAATAAATGGAAAATATTGTCCTTGCCTATAGCATGAACACAAAACTGTTTAGTAATAAGTTTATGTTTTAAAACATTCATTTAAAAAACATATATGTTGTCGAAGCATTTAAAAAACGCTTGTCCCTTTGTTATTTGGGAGCTACTGTGCCACAAACAGAAAGTGAAGCGCCAGCTATTGATTCCAATTTTCTGCCTATGTGGGTATATTTCCTTAATGAATCCTGATCAGAATTCCATCTTGTCATAGCCCCTAATGCTGTATGGTAAATACATACATTACATAGGATTTTCTAGCATGAATGTGTATGTAATTCCAATCTGTTAATTTTTAGGCTGCATTGCGTCCAACAGATGTTGTTCTAGAAGTTGGTCCTGGCACGGGCAACATGACAGTGAAAATGTTAGAAAAAGTAAAAAAGGTAAATACTTGCTTCTCTCTTCCTCTCCCTGGGGGGTAGAGGAACTTGGTTGATCACCCTTGCACTTCAAGGAATTAGGAAGAGATTAAAATTACCAAAACATCAGATGACCAAATGGGAAGGCAGAAGTGCTGTGTGAAACCATCCCTTTCCTCCCCCCCCCCCCCCCCCCCCAGTAGTGCTCTTAACTTGTTTCTGCATGAAAACCTCTTGAGGTTTTTAAGGTCACTTACAACACATTTTCCATGTTTCTTTTATGTCTACATCAATTCCAGGAACATGACATACTGTTCAAAATACTTCTAAAGCATTTGAATTGTAGCTCCATATAAGAGTTCTGTGGGTATATCCAAGAAGATTTCTAGAAAAGCAGGAATTGTCCAGTTTTTAATGGTGTATGGAAAATTGCTTCTTAAGATTTCTCATTTAAAAATGCTATAGAATATATGGATGGCTCACTTAGACCTTTCTGTTGGCCGGAATAACTGGATCAGTCCTTCTCTCCTGTCCCCCCCCCCACCCCACTTCCCCAATACTGTGACTTCCCACCCATTATTTGAGAGGCAGTGATTCAAATGCCCCTCATCATCTTTGATCTCAAGATGTTTTTGCTCAGCTCACCACATACTTCCATGTCTTGCCCTCTGACCTATAGATCCTTGCTTCTTCCCTCTTTCTCTCTTCTTCCCTTTGTTCCCTAACAAAATCCTCTTTTGGGCATAACACGCTGAATCTGACAACAGGAGAGTGCTCTCATCAGCACTTATGTTTGATGCATTTTTATTGCAAAAGAGATGAAGAAGGATTTGATGGATTCTAAACCCAAGACCCACCTAAGAAAATCTAGGCACAGTAAGAGCCTTCTGCCATATATCGCTTTCTGAATCAAGAGCAGCAGACTTGGCTTGAATGCGCATGTAAATCTGCATCCTGTTGAAGGCAGGTATAGAATAATTCTGAAGTGCCTCAAACACTAGGTTAGGTGTCGTATGGTGACTTTATTACAAAGAATGAACACTGCTCATGGGCTTGTATATGAGCATGCATTCTGCTCAGAGCAATGCAGTGTGGCCAGTCCTTCTATGCCTATGGAGAGAGGATAGTTGGGCTCAGTTGAATGCACACTTGAGGACTTGTGTTCTCAAAGCAATCTCCTTTTTTCTCTCCTCCCCCCTCCTTTTTCTCTCCCCCCACCCAGTCCATTAAATTGCAGTGGGTTCCTACCTCACAATTTAAAGAGTTGTTGAGATGTGTAAAATACTTCAACGCCATTTCCCATACACCCACACTACCGCCCCAGTGATCCTTTACTAAGCAATGGAGTTTTTTTCTTTGGATTTTAAAGAACCCTTTTGGGGACAGAATTGGACTGCAGGAGTGTGCACTTTAGAGTATATGCTTCTGAGCCTAAGCCTCCCTCCCACCAGTTTAGGACAGACTAACCTTACCCGTCTGACTTCTTACTGTAACCAATTAGCCTTTGTACAAAGCAACTTAAGGGCTGTGTGTGTGTGTGTTTTAATTCTTCTGTAGTTTTAAGCTATCTTCTTTTAAAAAGAAGAGCATGGGATATAAATACATCTGTGTTGACTTTTAAGCCAGTCCACTAGTTCATTGTATATGAACCATATACAAATTGATTGTACATTATTGTTTTTCAGGTCATTGCTTGTGAGCTGGATGTAAAGCTGGTTGGTGAACTCCAGAAGAGAGTCCAGGGCACGTAAGTACTCATAAAAGTACTAATGTTTGTATAGGCCATAAACTCTGTTGGAATTGAGTTAGTGAGATAATGGTATTTCTGTTCCAGACCTTTGGCTAGCAAGCTCGAAATAAAGATTGGAGATGTATTGAAATCTGACCTGCCCTTTTTTGATGCTTGTGTGGCTAACTTGCCTTATCAAGTAAGTGCAAAACAGTCCTATTGGAATGAATAGTCAATGCACCTTCTGGCTTGTTCTATTATATGTTTTGGATAACCATCACACTTGTTCTTCTTCCCACCCACCCCCAGATTTCGTCACCTTTTATTTTCAAGCTGTTGCTACACCGGCCTTTCTTCAGGTAGGAAGAAGACAATGTACAGTATATTTTAGTTTTACAAGTAATTGTTAAATGGGGATATTAGCAGCCGGCTGATTTAGAAAGCAGGTAGAATTTCATATTGAGAATTTGCAGTTATGAGATAAGAGTGGGGGTGGTAGGCAGAACTGCATGATTAGGGCTCTCCTAAAAATAGCTGCTTATTCATGAAATGTAAAGAACTAAGCTTTGTAATCTGAGTAGCTGAAGCTCTGAGATCAAAGGGTGTTCACCAAACCTTTACTTTTTGCTGCTGTTCCCCATCAGTTGATTTTTAAATTAAATTTAATCTACATATCTTTATTAAGGTGCATTTAGGTGCTTCCCCTTAATCTCTTTAACAGTTCTGTGTGGAGAAAAAAATGACCAAAGAAACATTGCGGTCCTAAGACGTCTTTCCTGGGAGCAAGCCTCACTGAGTAAACTTTGGTAGAATTCTGAGCAGACCTATTTAGGATTGCATTGTTAGTGATGCAAACATCTTGTAGACATCTAACACATGTAAATCTCTAATAATATCCTCAAGCCAATAAGCAAAATATTTGCCATCTGGAAAGCACAGTAAATTGAATATGTCTTTGCATGGGCTTGAATGTAGTGAGTGCATAAATTTCAGAGGTGAAGTTCAAAGACTGTTTAGAAAAATACTCTGTGGGGACTCTTTGAAGCTCCTATTGCATTTAATGTTGGCTACTGCCTCTTTATATCCATCCACATCCTATTAAGCGGGGTGACTTTCAATGCTGATACCATCATGTGGATTTGTATTATGCCGCTCCCATTCTTTGCATCTGCAGGATATTCATTGGGCTAAAGAACTAAAGCTGTAAACTGTTTAGCCAGGCAGAAGCATATCGGTGAAGCCATAAGCAGAGTAACACCTTTCTAAGTTCATTGACTTCAGTGGACTTAGGAAGGTGTAAGTGCTTGGGATGGCATTGTAAGGCATTAAATAAGTCTCCCATGATTTTGTTTAAAACAGATACACAAAAGACATTGTCACGCTTTGTGGAAATGAATTTCCTAAGTTGACTGTACAGTATGAGAAGACATACTGTTCTCTGTCCTGAATCTACCCCCAGGCAACTTCAGTGGGTTAAATTTAAGAGTAAAGTTACTCTTCTTGTTGTCATAAGCCCCCCCCCCTAGATATAAGAAAAATTCAGCCTTCCAGGCTCACAAAATGGTGTGCCAGCTTATTTGTTGTCATCTTTGATCTCTTTCCTGTCATGGGTTCAGACCCAGGCATTAGAAAACAGATTGTTTTACTGCTGCTTTTACTGTAGATGTTGTTTGTTTTTACTTGTGTTTTACATTTGTTTATTTTGAGTGGGTTTTTTGGTATTACTAATAACAGTGGCATGTGTGGTACCACTCCACTCAGAAAAGTCAGAAACCTTTCTTGAGCTAAAGTGAGTCTCCCACAGAACAGACTTTTGACTTGGAGTAAAGCTCCCAGCTTTGCTAAGCAGAATGGGACACTACACGCCGGTATCTATAAATGACCTCTCAACATAAGTCCGCGAGGTGGCATACACCATAAAAATAATCATCTATCACCCTTTGGCTTTTCCAGGTAAGTCCCTAATCTAAATATGTATGACTTAGTGTCTGAATCCCATTTTTTTTAACTTCCAGGTGTGCAGTACTTATGTTTCAGAAAGAGTTTGCTCTTCGTCTGGTTGCCAGGCCAGGCTCTCCCCAGTACTGCAGGCTTTCTGTTAATACTCAGTTATTAGCCCGTGTTGATCATCTGATGAAAGTAAGTGGAAAAGTAGATGACTAAAGTGGGCATGTGGAAATCCAGATCAGAGACTTGGGAGGAGTTCTTGGAGGGATGTAAATAAGTTCTTTGTCTTATCTGTATGATAACAACAGGTTGGAAGAAATAATTTTAAGCCGCCGCCCAAAGTTGAATCCAGTGTTGTAAGGATAGAACCAAAGAACCCACCGCCACCCATCAATTTCCAGGTGCGAGTCATTCATATTGATAGAAAATCCATGGAAAATACTGACATCGCTAGTGTGCAAAGCCCACCGCTCCCCAAGTGTGAGCCTTTGTTGCATGTATCCTTCACAAGACATCTATAAAATATAGACTATATAAAATATAGTCTAGTAGCAATGGGAGCTGTTTCTAACTGTGGTGAGCTTTTTTTTTTTTTTTTTTTTTAAGCTGACCAACCAATACTTTACACCATGATAACATCAAGGTTCAGGAAGTGATTATTTAGCTTTTAATGAGAAGGATTAGAAACTATGCCTTCCTAAGGCAATAAATTCATTTAGGTAATAGTTCAGTGCTTAGCCTTTAGCTTTTTGTTGTTTTTAATCAGGTTATAGAATAATGGCTTGGAATTTGCCTAAAATTTCCATGGGCACAGGGGTGGGGAAATGGACATTTTCTGAAATCCCCTCTTCCTGTGGGAGACAATTTAGTCCCACCCCAAGATATTCCTGGTGTCCCCCATTGCCCAGGAACAACATTTCAGAAGGGTGTTTTGGGATGCAGGGTGTGGGGGGAACTGGTGAGCCACCATCATTTCATTGTTCCCGAGGAAATTCTGTGCAGAGTCCAGTCCAATATGTTTTTGCTTTAATAATCAGGCCTGAGGTTTGAAATTGAGCTCTTAACATATTGCATTTGGGTTGAGGAGGGTCAAAGTGTGCCTTTCATGGGTTCTGTAAAAGTCCAGCTGAATGGAGGAAATAGATAAACCCCTAAATCTAGGGCATACATGTGAGCAAAAATATGCTTTGATGGCTTGCAATGATGGCGTCTGAGGCTGTGTTCTTGATTATTGGGGTGGAAACTGTAAAGACTGAGCAGGACTTCCTATAGAGTGGCATCTCCTATAAGCGGGAAAGTGTTTTAGATGTGGTGGCACATCAACATCCTGGAGAAGCAGAAAACAAATACATGGATAAGTTTCAGGTTGATGAAGGGACAGTTTAGAAGAGCCTGAAGGAGGAAGGAGGAGCAGGTGAAACTGAATGAGAGGCAAGAGCCCCAAAGTAAAAGGATACCTGTGGGGATATTTGCTGGGAAGTAAGGGGCTGAGTAGGGGAAATGCTATTCTAAATTATCAGGAATGCTGTTTAAATCTTTTAAAATATATTTTCAGGAGTGGGACGGTCTACTCAGAATAGTCTTTGTCAGGAAAAACAAAACACTCTCAGCAGTTTTTAAGTAAGTTACTCAGAGTTTGATTTCCTTACTTTACCTTTTTCTTTTAGCTGGATTGTTTGTTACGCTGACTACCGCAGATGGGCTAGGGTGGGTTTAATTGCCTAGACATTTAAGGACCTGTGTGCACGTGCATACACGCACCATGGACCAGGTACTATGTGAAGCTGCTAATAGTTCTTGTGATGAATTAGGATAAGGTGATGGAAGGAGAAGATGGTGAGCCTGACTGATGAGCACACCAGTCATTGCTAAGACAAACGATTGAGCCTCTGCCCTAAGATCACCAAGTCCAACCAAGAAGCTGTTGGGGTTTCTTATAGAACTGTATACTAGAGAGCAGCCGCAGGTTCTTAGTTCCTGGCTGTTTCTGCATGACTGCTGCTCTCTTGCTTTTCCATTTCTCCAGTTCCTTTTGGAGTGGAGGCAACGAGAAAGGGTACTGTGCTTTTCCTGAAAGCAAATCAAGAGGCTTGTTACACTGTCTCCATCTTCTCCTTTATCTTTTAGACACTGATACTTAGTAGTTCCCTGTGAATTTCTGGCAAAAGTCCATGAAAACTGATAGTACATCTGTGAGCAGGCAAGCTGCTAATTTGGTATATAGGGTAGCAAATGACATCCTAGTACTTCTGTTGCCTCCACTGAGAATACAAAGTAGATCTAGAAAGTCCCAGGAATAGACCAGACCTGTGACTAAGAGCCAGTGCTCCTTTTCTCCTGTAGCAGTTTTCCTTGTGTTCCTCCAATACGCTATAGTTTTGGCATTACTGTTACTGGTGAAAAGTGCTAGTTGAGCCACAGCTCATATGGTTTTCAAGGCAAGAGATAGCTTACCATTGCCTGCCTTGTGTAGCAACCCTGGACTTTCCTTAGTGATTTCCATCCAAGTAGTAATCAGGGCTGATCCTGCTTATTTATTTATTTTTTATGTATTTATTTAAGCATTTTTACCCCGCCCTCCCCGCACGCGGGCTCAGCTTCTGGGATCTGGTGACACCGAGCTAGCCTGGTCCATCCAGGTCAGAGCTATTACTGTTACTAATGATAGACAAATGATCAGGCAATGAGTTGATTCTGAACAAGGATGGTGGTCGTCTTTCCAGTAGCTTTCTAGTTCTTCTGCCTTTGCCATAGACTTCAGGCGGAACTAATTCAGACCACCAGGAGAATTCTACTTTTACACTTGCGTGGGGGGGAGCCTATATAGTTACCTTTCCTTTTTTTTTTTTGTTAACCTTACTTCAGCTCAAATGCTGTGAAGCGACTGCTGGAACAGAATTACAGAATTCACTGCTCACAAAATAACTTGGTAAATATTTCAAAGTTCCTCTTGGGAAGGGGGTAATGGTGAAACAAACGTTTATGAAAGTGTCAGTGTTTTAGTCTTGCTAACAGTATATGCTGCATTTCTTTTTGCTTTACACGGACAGAAAATTCCTGAAAATTTCAATATTGGGAATCTAATACAAGGAATCTTACGTGACACTGGTTATTCAGAAAAACGTGCCCGCATAATGGATATCGATGACTTCATCAGGTAAAACCAAGCATTTTTTTGTGCTTAAGTACTTTGTATGTTTGTTAAAGAGAAGTTCAATCTTTAAAATCATGATAGCAAAAATAAGTGAGAACATCTGTGTATGTTACAACAGTATTCATTGTCAATTGGTGGCTTTGACCATATTTTTTGGGGGGGAAACTCTACCTAGGGTGTGTGTGATGTTAGAGATAACAGATGTGGTTAGTTCACATAGAGTACCAGTGTTTTAACTGTTGAACCATGAATATGCTCATATGCAAAAATATGTATCTGAGAATGTTGTGTTCATGAAATAGATCCACTGGTTTTCTTCCACAAGTGGAATGTGTGAATGAGGCCTTGTCACACAGGCATTTTTATGTCCTTGGGTCCTGGAATTACATGCAATGCAAGTTTAGGAAGGGACCTTCAAATGCATCAGTTCCTGTAGCTCAGCACTGTCTAGTCAAACTGGCATCTACTCCTAGGTGTCAGACAAAAGACTTTCCCAGCCCTACGATGTGGGAGAATTAATAATCCCAAGGTTCATTTCCACATATTGCTGTATGAACCAATGCATGATGATGTATGGAGTCCAGGTGAAAAGCCATCAGTATAGCTACACAAGGCTCATTACTTGTTAGATAGAGCTTTTAAGGGAGCTTCAGCCCATCAATTTTTGGAATCCGTCATAATAAATAGGGGCTGCATGCACATGTCGTGGAATATTGCTGTAGTGCCTTTATTGTCCTGTAGGAATCATTGCAACTGGATTGGTTTGTATGCATGGGAAAGTCCAGTTGTGAATGACTGCTGTAGTGCAACAACAGCACAACATCCAGTGACAAGTGGATACAGCCACTGTTTATTTGGAGAAGGGCTTCTAAAAGATGTTGCACAACTCACTTTTCACAGAAGGCAATGTAGTGTTACTGATGCTTCTCAATTTCAGTTGTGAACGGTGCTCCTGAGGGAGAGAAGGGCTGCAGTTTTTTCCTATGCCTCTCCCAAACAGCATCTATAAGGGATGAGGTGGTGCAGTGGTTAAGTGTTGCCACACGGTCGTGATGATGCTATCTAGGAGCTGTACTTGGGCAGCTCTTTAAAGTGTTGCCAAGATGCAGCAACATGATTGGCAGCAGACCTTGCCCATGGTTTACAGCATTGCAGCAACATTGTTTAATTATGATACCATGATGTGGTGTGTTACAGTTGGGGATGTTCTGAAGGCTCAGCTCAATGACTGATGGCAATACATTACTCTTAGCAGGGAGTCATGTCCTTCTCTGCCCTTATGTGCTGGTCTTTATGCTGCTGGCTGTATATAGGATGCTGCCTGGCTTGTGCCAGGATTGCAGCCAATTAGGTGGGCCCACTGATTTAGGTTGCACAGTATTCAGTGCAGGAAAACAGTCCCTTCCAGGCTCTAAGCATACAAGACAAACTCTGAGTGGTTCCTGCCTTCTTTTCATGTTTAAAAGAACCAGTTTCCTAAGTAGTTTAAATCCTCTCAGTACTTACGTTTGTACAACAGTACAATTTAGCTAGGCTGACAGCTGTAACCAGTGACCCAGTACTGGAAGGAAGAGCATGTGAGGCTATACAATGGGTGGTTTAAGGTTATCTGTTTGCAGTCTTGGAAGCAGGGAGGAACCATTTGGGACTTTTTTAAAAAAAAAATGCCTTTTTTCATTTCCATCATGGAAAGCTAAGAGATGAAGGTGGAGACCCACTTGAAGGAGCAAACCCCCCCCCCCATGAAATATAATCTTTAAGGCTGAATGTTTTGTTTTTCAGAGTTCTGCATGGCTTCAATGCAGAAGGCATCCACTTCTCATAAAGGAAATCACTTTTGCTGGGATGAACTGATTTACATGTATAAAGATGGTATTGCAATTTCACTCATGTTGAGTGTAAACTAATCTGTGGTGTAGCCTGCTACTTTCAATTACATGGAGCTGTCAGAAGATGGAAGAGAAATAACGATCACAGTGACAGTGTGGTGAAAAAGAATATAAACCATTGATGACAGGTTTTTGTCATACTGTTTGCTGCTTCCAATAGAGGCCAACACAGAGATCCTTAATACAATTATGGTGGTATTGAGCACTAAACGTGTGCTAACCCTGTAACTTTCAAGCCCAGTTCCCTTACCAAAGACCTCATAGATTTTCTCAATTAAGTCTTCAGATTTTTTTGATTATGTATTCTATGTATATCCTATTTGTGTAATGAGAACTAAGTTATAAAGTTTTCAAGCTGTATTGGTTTTGAATAAAGATGCCATCTTTAAAAAAAAACTTCAGCTGTAGCTTTAAACCTTGCAAAAGCAGGTATATAGAATGTGCTCTAAAGATGCAGTGGAAGTACAAAGGCTATTCATTGATACTGTTTTGCACAAAAAGACTGAATATAACTGAGCAGTTTATACTTGCTCTTAAATCCCATTGAAATTAGTAGGACAAATTAGTTGTGATCAACTTAGCAGTTACAAAATTGGTATACTGTAGAGCAGGGGTGTCGAACTCATTTGTTATGAGGGCTAGATCTGATATTAATGTCACTTTGTCAGCCGAGTCATATGTGCCATAAAACATAATGCTGGGCACCGGAGATGCAAACTTTATAAAGGGCAGCAACTGGTAAGCTCCGAGTTGGTATGTTCTCACTGCAAGGCCCCATGGGCTGGGAGGGCGGTGCAGAGGAAAACCCACATGGGTGGACTGGAGAGCCAGCAGTGCAGTGCTGGGCAGACACTACCAAGCCCCAACAGAGGAATGTCTGTACCCTCCCCACATGCAAACGATCCCTATGGCCATCCAGGACCGCACCCAGAGCTGCAGGCCAAGTGATGAGGTATGAAGAA
>NW_015169217.1:467195-485042 GCF_001447785.1 Gekko japonicus
AGAGTGGAATTAAACCCAGTTCTCCCAGATTAGAGTTCGTGCAAACCACTACACCAACTGAATGCAGCTGCAGTGGCTCCCAACTTACCAGTCCCTGAAGTGAAGGGGATCTGCTTGACTGCTGCAGATGAGGTTGTCCACTCACCCACCCCCAAGCAGCCAGCCTCCTGTTCCCTCCCTTGCACCAGTTGCTTCTGGGCTGCATAACAGCCCTGGCCCCCAGGCCTTTTACACCACTGCTGTAGAGAGATTAAGAAATCCTGTTTGTACCGACATCAGCTTTAACTGAACATCCTACTGATGTTCAAATGAATTTGTACTTCATTTGAGAAGCCATGTTGTCTCTTGAAAGACAGTTCAGTATTAGATATCTTTCCAGTAACTGTAAAAAAAAGTCTTTATTCTGTAAGTCATGGTATGGGAAAGTAATTGACTTTTTAATAATTAAACCTGCATCATGGGAAGGCCAAATCTGTAGTTCAGATTTCTGCTACTATGTGTCAAATGAGAGGGCTGGAACCAGCAGGTCGTAAGTCTCACACTCATGGTAGTATACATCATTATGTTTTCATCCCTCTCCTCTAAGAACTAAGATACGATACTGCAGGAACATCCACCCTGTATTCCTTAGGAGGTGTTAATACCGACATTAAAAAGGGCAGTAATAATTCCACATGTTGGGCATGAGCAGCTCTTCTAGCCAGCTGCAGCTTAACTAGTATGATCTGCTGTATGTAATGAGGTTTTATTAGCCACCAGCAAAAACATGACCTTGATGCAAGTGGAAACAACTTTTTCTTTTGTCTTTCAATTGAATTTCTTACCTATAATGCCAGAAGTTCAGGTGTACTACAGATAATCTCTTTTAGCAGCAGGATATGGCCATTCAAGATGCAGTGTTAAGTAAAAGTGGATTCAGACTCCCAGGCAGGGATACTCTTGTGACTGCTTCACAGTTGTAGGCTTGGTTCTTACGCAGCAGGAGCTGTACTTATGGTAGTAGGGCACTATGACCATTAAGTACTCCAGAAAAATCACCTACTTTTGCTTTTCACGAAAGTATATCATTAGCACAAACAGCCCACTTCCATTTCAGGAAACAGTTCTTGTTATGGGTGCTCCCCCTCCCCCCATCATGATGAAATCCCGAAGCATCAAAAATTACCATTAATAGCCATCATATAAGCAAGCAAGACAGAACCATCCTTTTGTAAAGTACATTTACTCATGAAAATGTTGTCCCAGGGGAACTCTTCATGCCAAAGGAAGAGACTCCTCACCATACACACACACACTATACCTACTGATCAAAGCTAGGACCTTCTCAATACAGAACTACTGTACTTAAGCAAGAAGGGATAGAGAGATGTTAATATCTGTCGTGGAGCCTACTGCTTTGAATCAGTTCTTACAGTAGCATATACATGTTTTAAGACCAATCGCCATTCACACACTTTCTACCTCTCCTCTACTTTCCAACTACCCTAAATCAGCTACAATTGTCACAGAAATAATTACTCTGGGATGAGGTCAATCTGGATAGCATTACCATTTCTTGATGGATAGATCACCCATACATGAGTTCTAAAATACCTTAATAGATATTTCATTTGAGGTAGATGCATCTAGAAAACAAAACATTTTACATGGAGTTATACAAAGTAACATTCTCATCTCTATATTTCATAGTTAAATTTATTAAACACATGGTGTAAAATCTACATTGCTGTTTCAGGTTCCATGTTTACAGATAGGCGCTTTGTCACCATATGACAAGGGACTTCCACAGCCTACCTTCCTATGGGAGTTACGTTGAATACTGAGAAATTCAGGCTCATTCAGGCTCTCTTCTCACTGCTTTCCCTTTATTTCCCTTAGCCTTAGCACACACAGGCTTATGTTCCAGAAACAAAATGTGAAACAGCTCTAAGGAATGTTTGTTGTTTCATATGAGCGCCTAGAATCTATCTTGGGAACAGGGACAACTCCTAGAGAGCTCTAAAATTCATCTGACAAAAATACATAAAAGGGTAAATTTTTCTGATAAATTTGCAAAAATAATTGGAAGTGCCACCGTCTTACAAAGTGCTGGATACACAGTGCCATTTGTGAAACTTTCAGGCATCTTTGTGGAATTTCTTCAACATCAGACAACTTTAGTGGAGATTATTGTGCAAATCCTCAAATGGTACGAATTCACCCCACTTGTCAGTTGATGGCACCATACAAAGGGAAAATATGCATTAGCTACCTTCTTTTAAAGCAACAGTACTAACTACCTGCAAACTACAGTTAATGCACATGTAAACTCTCATGCATCAGAAGCCAATTTTAGGAGTAAGCAAAAGGGTTATTGGGATATCCCACTCATTGGACACCTCTATTACCCATATGAAATTGGATTGCACCTGTATTCTGACATCACACTAGCACACATACTGTATATCTGTATTATCCTAAGATACAACTCTCCTTCATAAGCAATTACCTTTTATTATACATCCACTAATTTATAGTTTTGTCTTTTACAAGGAAAGTGTTAGACTCTTTATGGTATTGAAATAAATCATGATTCCAGATTTTGACAGGGTAAAGTGGAATGGCTTGCTGTCAATCCAGACAGCTTTTTAATTCCAGGTCAATGATATGGCACAAACTGTGAAATGAAGAACTAGTCACAAGAAAAAAAATATTCCAACACACATTAAAATGTACAAACAATAAAAGCAATTTACATTGACAAATAAGGAATGTCATTTATTAAGGCTGTGCTTTAGAGAGGACGTCTAGGGTCAAGTCGCCTTGGTCAAGGCACAGATCGGGAGGAGGTGAGCACAGCTGTCTAGAAGAGGAGGAGGAGGTCTGTACAATCACTGATGAGGTGGGCATGCATGCAAATACAAAACCGCACAGCTGCTCTTTGCAACAAAACTGACATAAGTGAAACAAAATACTGTGAAGTTTTTACAAGTCCACCATTTTACTTCATTATTTTTTTTAAAAAAAAAATGGCAACAGATTTCCAAAACATAAAAAGATTCACAATTTGAGGAAGTTAAACAACTGAACCAAAAAGTGCTTCCCAGCTCCGAAACCTGCCTGGCTTGTGCTGTCTGGGGCAGAAGCATTCTGCAGGCATCTTGGGAGTGTTCCACACAACTGAAATGTTGGCCAAGGGAAGGAGAAACAGGACATTTCCACAGACACTTCAAAAGTTTGCGATCTTTCAAGTAGTTTGACTTCTTGCAGCCTCATTCCCAAGCACAACTGCATGGTACCCGCAAGGAAGGCTCAGGCATCCTTTAGCAGCAGAGGTGTGCTTCAAAGCGCACGTGGTCTCTTCGGACTGATTTGTTTACTGGCCTGTTCCTCCTCTTGCAGTGCTGTGCGGAAGGATTTCACTTTATCTTTAAGAAACATAGAAAATAAAAATCAGTTATTTGTTTCATGGCTCCTACATCCATGCCTCGAGGTAATCTGTTGCAGGCATAAATACACAACACAGGCTGCATGTAAATTCCCTTGGTGATCTTGAGGAGATATAAACAAGGAAGGTGTGACATGTATGAATGCAGAAAAAAAACACCTATTGAAAGATGCATAATCATGCAGGACATGTGAGACTAAAATACTAATAGTTACACAGATTTCATTTATATACCATTATATGGTTGTCAAACATGATGGATTTCCCCCCTTGATTCTCATACCTAGACTCTTTCGCGCTCTCTCTCTCTCTGATCAATTATGCTGAAATACTGAGGGAGGACACAGGGTTTTTTCCAGTTACCATTCTTTTTTAAATTAAGCCAGCTATAACTTTTGTCCAATTCTCAGATGCACAAAAAGTGTTTTCAAATAAATATAAATATATCTACCTCGAAGTTCAGTCAAAATGTAAATTTTTTGTTCTAGGATTGCTTCAAGTTGTGTCGCATATGAATCCACATCATAGTCTACTTCTTCTGTCATTTCCAAAAGAGCTTTTTCATCTTCTAACCACCTAATAGATTCCTAATAAAATCAAAGCAGGGAGGAAGAGAAACAGATATATGAAGACGAAGTACTGGGCTGAACGTTTGTTGCTGTTCTCAAAATTATCAAATCCTTTTTACTCAGCACAGAGTTGTAGCAAGACTGAAAAACATTACATACATACTGAAACAATTTCAGGAATAAAGAAATTTAATTGCCACTTAAATGAGGCCTAGGAAAAGAAGAAGGGCAACTCCTCCCATACTGCAAACAGAACATGTTAAAAAGCATATCTGTTAAAAAGCAGTCAGGTTAGAACAGATAAAAGGAAGTACTTCTTCACCCAAAGAGTGACTAACACATGGAATTCACTGCCACGGGAGGTGGTGACAGCTACAAGCATGGACGGCTTCAAGAAGGAATTAGGTAAACGTATGGAGCAGAGATCCATCAGTGGCTATTAGCCACAAGGTACAGACAGGAACTCTGGAGCAAGTAATGCTCTGTATTCTTGGTGCTTGTGGGCGGGGGGGAACAGTGGGAGAGCTTCTAGTGTCCTGGCCCCACTGCTGAACCTCCTGATGGCACCTGGTATTTCTAGCCACTGTGTGACAGAGTGTTGGACTGGATGGGCCATTGGTCTGATCCAACATTGGCTTTTCTTATGTTCTTATGGTTGATCCCCCAAATGCAGGCCATAACACTGACTATTGTTAGTTCAAGTCAGGATCTGAAGCTTGTTTCATTGACCACAATTAGTCTTGAGAACATAACTATGGTCCCCCCTTGACCAGTCTTAAGGACTTCCTTCTCCACTCATGTGCAATGATCAACAGAGTGGTGCTGAAATAAGGAGTCATCAGAGACCAGCCAAGTCTGCCTCTCTTTTTAGCTACCTTATCTAAGTTAGCATTTACAGCCATTCTTGCTTGTTGTTTGTTTGGTAAACTTTATATAACAAAATCTACCCATGTATATAGAGAGTGAGTGGAAACAGGTAGCAGGCTTTTGTGGGGTTGGGACTATATCTGTAAATACTCCTAAGTATGTGGTTGGGGAGTGGTGCTTGGTGGAAGGTACAAACCAAGTGAGGCACATGAGTAAAAATGTCAGAGGAACAGGAGGTACACAGTATCTGCTGCTATCATATTCTATGACATGAAGTTGAGATGGGATGCTTGGGGAAGGTACATTCGTGTATAGGAAAACTGAAAACAGCAGCTGGGGGTTGTTTCCCTCAGGGATTTTATGAGGAAGAGCTTAATATGAATACCTAGCTGTTTCCTTTGGTAGTGTCCAAAAAGGGGGGGGGGACGTGCCATTCCCACAGCAGCTGAACATTCCCTAGTATAGCTTCCCCTTCCTCATATGCCACTGACGTGAAGAAGCTTTGCCGTTGGTTGGGCACTGTGAAGCAGGATGGAATGCAAGTGGGGCATGGGGAGGGACTGAAGGCAGTGAAAAAGGATTTGCAGATACAAGCCAGGATTCAATGGTCATCTGCAAACTGAATCCTGCTTACACAGGTTAGCCACAGTTAGAATAAACCATAGTTGTGTGGTGCAACCAAATTGATCCAGTAGGCAAATCATTTAGAATACTGCACAAGTGCCATAAAAAGTTTCAGAAATCACAATGCCATAATCAGATGTTTAAGAGCCCATGAAGCATATCTAGGAATTTGGGCACATCCTGTGCAAGTTGCACACATCTTTTTTTTCTTCAAGCTACTTGGCTTTCACTTAACATTTACCTGGAAGACAGCTCTATGGTCTTCTACTACTTGTTCTTCCATTTCCACCATCTGTGAGACAGCTTCATGAAAAGTGAATAACTGCGGTGAAACTTCCTCCTCCTTTAAAACAAAAAGCACACTCCAATGAAACTCTCTAGAATTATATATACCAACCTCTTTTTGAAACATAAACAGAAGGAAAGCTGTACTCTGAGGAACCAATTGACATCAATAAAAAAAGAACTACATAGTTAGTGTAAATGCACTTTCTGTTTAGAGGAGACAGTGCATTCAGACAGGCTGCTTTCAACTTGAAGACATACAAGCTCTGTTCCACAAGCTCTGTTTCTCTCATGCCATCACACATGACAGTCAAGGTCACAGGCAATGTATCGCTTTTCATGCAGCACAGCATTACCAGATGCTGGGAATAAACAACTGAAGTTATATGGCCATCATGCCCTGCTGTGAGCTTCCAGGAAACATCTGGCTGCCCACAGATGGGAACAGAAGCCTAGATCGAGTTTTGGTTTGATACAACAAGACAATTCTTAAGCACCATAGGCTTTTGTATTCCTTAGATGTATACTTATAGAGTCTGAAATGGGAAAAAGTAGAAGTCCTATCCAAGGCTCCCTCTAAGCTGTGGAGTCCTGTGAGCAAAAATTCTACTTGGTGAGCTTCTGGCATTAAAGTTGTGAGCGAGCGATTTGGCTGCTGCATGAATTTGTTTGCTCTGAAGCCCTCCTTCCTGAGCTAAGACAAAAATCTGTGAAACGGAGGCTAAAAAACTGTGAGCTAGCTCACACTAACTCAGCTTAGAGGGAACACTGGTCCTATCTAGTTTCAGAATACTTTTTTTTAGTATTGTAAATACTATTTTTCTTACCCAAAGTGTGTGTAGAAAAACAGGTAAGCTGAAAAAATAGAGTCGGAGAGAGAGAGGGGCTCCTAGGTGTGCTCTTTCCTAAACCAGGCTAAATAAAGTAGCATTTTCTCTCAACCAAAGTGCCAAATATACTGTGATGTACACCAGGACTATGGTCACCCTGTTCCACACTGGTGAGCCAAGCTGATCTGCCTATTCAAGACAGACTTGGAACCTTGCATCCTAGAAATAAAGCTTTCCTAGAAAGTTCTGTTCAAACTCACAAGGAGTTCTAAATACAGAACAGACATATGTTTTGAAGGTATATTGAAATGTTTCTTTCATTATCCTTAAGGTGTAATATCTTTGGAGGAACAGGTGGCAGGATAAATGTATGTGCCTTGTAACATGGTTAAGATGTAGACTTTTTAAAAAAGATCTGTATTGTGTACTGTGGAAGATGTACACAAAGATACCACTGACAGAACCCAAAGCTCAAGGATGTCCCATTTGTTCTCTTGCTTCACCATGTATGAATTTTGTTAACAAGTTAATTTTATCATTAAATTTATAAATAGGGTTGCCAAATCTCTCTTACCTCCTCGGCGGGGGATTGCTGGCCATCTCTATGTTTTCCCCTCAAATGGCTGTGGCCCCGCCCCAGCGTGTGACGTCACATCCGGGTGACGTGCACGCGGGGGTGGGGTTTCCCCCGGGCCCCGATTCCGCAGGGGCAGAAATCGGGGCTCGAAAGCGGGGGCATTTGGCAGCCCTATTTATAAAGCATGTCTGATTGAGGAGGAATCAATGTGGCTTCTGCCAAGGGGAATTTTGCCTCACTGTTCTTTCAGAATTCTTTTGAAGGTATTAACCAGCATGTACATGAGGTTATCTGGTGGACTATGTACACTGAGATTTTTTTAAAAGGTGTTCACAAAGTCTTTCACTAAATTTATCTCAAGGAACTTAGCAGTTACTGGTAAGAGCAATGATCCCCTTAAGGATCACTAAACAGTTAAAAAACAGGAAGTATAAGATTGGAACATTCACAAAAGGTAAAAGTTAACTGTAAAACTTCCTAAAACTACACTTCCTCAAAATCATTTGCAGTCAGAAGCAAATACTGAGTTAGCCAACATGGCAGATGACAAATTATTCAGGACGGTCAGGGTCTTCAAAAGGCTATCTTCAAACTCGATGACAGGTGAGATTTAATCATAGATGCACTTTGGGACAAAAAATCCTAACTTTATTTATATGCTGAACTGATCTGAATTAGTCATCCAGCATAATCACAACAGGATCACAATAAAAACTCACTAAAATGTCAGCTCAGTGCATTGAGATAGGCCCAAACGCAAATTCTTTCTTGACAATAACCCTTTCACAGTAATTCCTAGCAAACATCAGCTGTCCCAATGCCATTGTATAGATTATGCTGCAAGCACACCTACAATACTGTGTGTCATTTTGATCACCTCAAAGAAGAGCAGGAACAAAGTACAGAAGTGAAGCAATAAAAGTCTGGGGATAATCTTGTTTATGAAGAAGCCTGAGAAGGGGCTTTAAATTCAGAAGAAAGAGGGCTTAATTATGAGCAGAGCTGAGGCACTGAAGACTTGTTTTAGTTTGAGTTAGGCTGATTTTATTCTTGTTTTATATTATGTTACCCCCCCTCCCCCCGGATGGCTCTTTGGGGCCATGTCTGTTGAAACATACATCAAAAAAATATAAATAAGAGATTATCCTTTCTTGTTAAAACACAGAGGTTTGGATCCTCAAGAACTCTTTCATGGAGGAAGGATTTCCACACATGGAACACAACTCTCTTGACCACCACCCACACACATAACCCCAAATGCCTCCTGAAAATTGCATTCCATAGGTAGAAATCCTTCCAGCCACAGAAGAGCTCCAGAAAGATCCAAGCCACAGAATTCAAAATAGTCTAATCAACTGATCAGCGGTAGCTTCACAAATGAAAGAATGCATGCAACATGTCATTAGCCTCTGCTTTAATTTAATACAGGGTCCAGACTTTCCTTATGGCAGAACGGTTTTATTAGTAAATAACCGGTCATAGTTTGCATTTCGGCTGTGGTATGTGAGATACTCACATTTTGTTCACAAAGTAGTTTAAGATCATCTCTCTGAGGTGAGCTCCCAACACCCCACTGTGCCTCCAAGTCATCAATCTGATTTGGAGTATGATGCATGATTGGACGGATATCACCGGCAGCATTGGGATCAACAGTCAGCTCCTTTACTCTAAGGTTGTAAAACAGGTGTTCATTTTAAAATTAGTAACATTTCATTTAATTTAGGACAGAAAAACTCATCAGTTCACATAAATAAGAGTGATGATGTCAGCCTCATGCGCATAATGCAGTCTTAGGGAGCCAATCACAATGTTCTGGATTACGGGGCCAAACTTTAGAGACATGCAAGTGCTGAAATCATAATCAATGCATACCCATTTTTAAAAAATGAACCACTACACAATTTCAATTATTCAGATGCTTAAGTGTCAGTACTACAAACATAACATCACCACTTCTTATACATGAAGGGGAATAACAAGCCTGAGCATGAAATGCTTAAAAAAGAACAAAAAAGATGAATAATAATTGGGAAGATGATTGCAGGCCATGCAGTACCACCACCTGTCAAACAGAATGGAAACAAAAAGGAGGTGATGGCTATAAAGGCAGGGAGAGCAAGTGAAGGTTTGTCTGTAAAATTACAAAACTGAAGAGAGGACGAAAAACCCTCAAAATAAAGATTCCATGTAAAGAATGAAGTAGACCTGGTGATCGAAGGAGAAAAGTCGTCATACTCATAGGAAGGAGAGAGATCAGAGCGACTGCCACTACCCTGTGAGAAGGGAATGTCCGAAGGACTAATTCCAAATTCCTTTACTCTGCAGCAGCAAGATACAGCAGCAAATTAAAAGAAAGTGTTCTTGTAAAGACAGTAAAAATTACAGAGTTTTATTTCAGTTAGTCATTTGCATAGCCATTTTGCTAGTGCCCCAATGTGCTTAACAAACCACCTCCAATAACCCTCTTTGTGACCTTCTAAGAGGTCACTATTACAACACAGAGACCAATGAATCAATGGGTCAAGTGGAATGCCAGTAGTTTCAGCCTTCTCAGTACTAGACCACACTGACTTCTTGGAATTTAGCCCTTTTATGAAAAGCTTCAGGAATTTAAATAATTGAGGATTTACCTGTATCTATTGCCCAGATTTTAGTGGTCCCTTTAATTATGAGTGGTACAAACATGCAAATGTACACTTTTACCACCTATTTGCGATATATCAGTTCTCAGAAGGTGGTACACTGAAAATGAAGACTGTGTATGAACTCACAGAAGTGCTGTGATGTATTGAGCAGAGTCTAATAAAACTGACATACCAGATGACTGCACACCATGCCAAAGGAACCCGTATTTCAGCATAATCTCAAAAGTGTTTTTGGCAAAGCACCACAACAAATACGTCTAGCATGATAGCTGCCCACCCATTACTGCCATCCTGACACAAAGCAACAGATATTTCCCAGTAAGGTACATCATCTGACGACTGATTCTCTGGCAAACAGCAAAACACACTTCTTTTAGAAGTGATTGTTCAAAACAGGTTGTGAAGGTCAAGTGTTCACTGCTGCCTAACAGAACAGCATGTTAAATATTTCAGCATACCCTTTCACTGTATCAGCACCCTTAGAGGGCAGCTGCAGTTGTTCACTTGCTGATTCACCATGCTCCGTTCGTCTTAAGGCCAAGGTCTCCCCACCCTAAACTTGAAGCACAGACTAAAGCAAATGGGAGCAGGGAGAGCGCATCATGATCAGTTGTCAGCACTTCAGGCCAACCCATCTCTGTAGATGAATACTATAGTTCTCGATTTCAGAGGTGAGTAAAACTGAAGGCTGAGAGGCTCAACTTTGTGTTGCTAGAGAAGCCACATATCTATCCAGATATTGTGAGATTGGTTTATGTTCTTCATTTTGAAGTGCATCCAAATGTAAAAGTAAAAAAAATGTTTGGATCCACCTTCAAATGTGAATTTCCTAGGCATGTAAGACAGTAACCTATGAGGCAACAATATCCAACAAATGGAAATGCTAAAAATCCTAAAAAACTGATTTTAAAGGCAGGAGCTTCTCATACCTGTTTGCGTATCTTAGAGTGTTTAGAGTGTTCTCACAAGATGCCATCCCTGGAGAAATAGTGGCGATCTGGGAGGAAAACATACCAGAAGCCAGCAAGTTATTTTCTTTGAGAGAAGTAACAGTTAAGGACTTTGAAGAAAGTATGTCCAAAGCAGTATTTGTATCACATAGAGAGGAATTTTAAAATATTTATAAAGCTAAAAAAAAAAATTATGTATCAGCAAGTGCCCTGTATGCATGTATATTAGGTGCTTAATCATTCCATATTCCATTTAAACAGAAATCATATTTTAGATCACACTAAAACATTCAGCAAGAAAATTCAGGGGAATATGAAGAAACTAGGAAGACTGGGCTGCGAAACTAAAATTAAAAAAAAAAAATTCAATGTGTCGATGCAATAGGGCAGAACAATAATACCAAAAATAGATTATATACAAATAGGTAGTCATTCACATAAAATGTATGGCCAAGTCTCAACATGGCAGCCAGTGCCATACATAAAACAGTAAGCAAACTCCATTTGACACATTTGAACACACACGAGGGTAGGACTGTAGCACAGTGGCTGGAGGTAAATGGATCAGGTAGTAATTATGTGAAATGCCTCTGCCTGAGGCCCTGGAGAACTGCTGTCAGTCAGGGCAGACAGTGCTGACCTCAATAGACCAGCGGTCTGACTCAGTAAAAGGGACTTCATGTGTGTTCAAATAATAACTTTATAAATTCAGTTGTCCATTACAGTCTCACGGAATTTTGAAATAATCTTGGCACCATCCTGCAGCTGCAAAGGCTTAAGACATTATCATTCTTGTACTATAATTCTTTTTATTTCAAAGTTAATATATTTTTTATATCTCAACAACTAACTGGGTCACTAAAGTATGAAAGAAGGGGATGTATTAGGAACACATCTAAAAACAGTAGAAAGCATTTGTTGATATAGAAGTAGTATAAAAATTTTTGCATAGAGGGCACTTTTGTAATTCTGGTGAATAGTTTTCACAACCATGCCAAAACTCAATGATAATGCACCAAAAAACCTGGTACCATCTTCAGACTTGCCAAAAGAGAACAACATATCATACTGGAAGTGTGAACTTCCTCTTCTAATTTTTAAATTCAAGTTCACAGCTGACAGTTGAAGGCCATAGAAATAATCCTGGGAGAATGCACTAAGAGGTTTGGTTATGAAGAAAAACAGGACTTCTGTCCCCAGATCACAGTTTAAGAATACAATGGCACCTGAGAATACAGAAGCTACTGTCTTGTGTTCTACAAGATCTATTACCATGTAGAGAAAATCCCCAAAAGGCCATGTTTACAACAGTACGAAGCACTGCAACTTAATAAACTTACCATACAGGTGCGAGAGTTTTCTCCTATGAATGAATCTCTTAGGACCTGAGTAAGTTTACTTGCTCTGAATGGAGTATGAGGTTTATTTCGGCCTAAGGCTCTGATGCACTCCTGCAAGAATAAACATGTTTATGCTTTTTCATGCTCAGGACCAGTGCAAAAATATTTAACTGCAACCAACAAGCAGGGAGGGGGGGACAAATACTAGATGACAGACTGATCTGCTCTAAGCTAATACTAAAATACTGCAAGTCAGCTTTCATTATATCTCATTAAAGAAAGACAGATCTGACATTGAACCTCAAGGCTATCATATTACTGGGGTTGTGTGTTGCAAGAGCTTGGAACTTTAAGCCTGAGCAGAACATTAACACAAGAATCTAATGGAGGCATGGAGCAAATGGCAAATACTTTTAATTGCTACTGTTCCTGATGTCTTTTGCAGCAGTGTGCCCCACAGCACTACGTGAGTCACTCAAGCCAGAGACGGACAGAGAGCGCTTGGTGTGCTTTGTTGTTGCAGGGGCTTTTAAAAGCTCTGTTAAAAAAAGTGCTTCTTCAGGTTAACTGAAAAACTCAACTTAAAAAGAAACCTGAAAAGGCCCCCAGGCTTATCTTTTGCATGTGTGTATAAGGTAAAGGTAAAGGTTTCCCTTGCTCGAAAGCCAGTCGAATCCAACTCTAGGGTTGCGGTGCTCATCTCCGTTTCCAAGCCGAAGAGCCAGCGCTGTCTGAAGACATTTCTGTGGTCATGTGGCTGGCATGACTAAACGCCAAGGCACATGAACTAACACAAACTAGTATCTTCAGTCTCTCAAAAGGATTCCCCCACCACAAAAGATAAAATTGTCAGCAGCCCTTCTCCAGGATTGCAAAGCTAATATGGAAATAAGCCACACATTATTATTTAATTAATTTATACCCCACCTTTTCCCCCAATGGGACCCAAAGTGGCTTACATCATACTCCTCTCCTCATTGTATCATGAATGGAATGGACTCCTCATTTTATCCTCACAACAACACTGTGAGGTAGGGTAGGCTGAGTGTGTAACTGGCCCAAGGTCACTCAGTAATCTTCCATGGCAGAGTGGGGATTTGAACCTGGGTCTCCCAGATCCTTGTCTGACACTACACTAACCACCACACTACACTGGCAGAGAGTGAAGTTTATCTGAATATTTCACTGTCATACTATGATTTGTACTATATTAACATTTCATTCTTCATTATGTTATTGGAAACAATTTTAAGTATTTCAGTGGAATATATACGTTTCAAAAATAAACAAAAACAATAACAAGGAAATGAAAATGTTAAAACCTTTTTTTATTGAAGAACAGAACAATGGGAGCTTATCCTTAGTCAGGATTCTCCTTCCATGACATAGAAATGTTGATCTTTTAATCTCTTAGGCATTTGTTCCTTAGCAAGCATTCCCTAAATTACATTAAAACAAACTGTCTCCTCCTTGCCCCTAAGTGGTCCTGCTCCTACTAGTGTTTAGAGTTGCCTACAAGGGGTTCACTTTACTCACCTGGGAGTAAGCACCATTGAACAATAGTGGGCCATACTTCTGAGCAGGCATACACAGGATTGCATTGTAGATTTCTTATGACACTTCATAGAACATGCACCCACACCATAGTATTAACATATATACACAGAGATTATAATCTGGAAGCTGGAACCACATGAAGCAGAGAGTTCTCTGTGCATTTATGAGCTCCAATGACAGTAGGTGAGAGATTGAGCCTACTCTAGAAACTGCACAACACTGTTAAGAGGCTACTTTATAGTCCCTACTCCATGTTAGCACTCCAGTTTGGTGTAGTGGTTTCCCCTCCCATATATCATATCTCTCTCTCTTTCTCTTTCTCTCTCTCTCTCTCTCTCTAACATCAAGCTGAATGATACATTCTATGAAACTGGAAAGTTAGATCACTATGGATCCTAATGAAGTTTATTTATTTTATTTAAAACATTTTGATGCTGCTTTTCCACCCAATCCCAAGTTGTTACGTTACACTTCCTTGGTTGGAGCCAGTGCAAAATTTCCACTTGTGCTAGACCTCTTAAGCAACACAAGAAAACACAAGAAAAACACATTAAAAAGGATGACAGTAGCTGCTTCTGTTCCTATTTGCATTTCTGCCTGTAGAAGACGTTGTGCAGCCCATTTCTGGACACTTTATTATATATGAAGGAAAGCACTGGGTGTTATGCTAAATCCATTTATGCACCTGTGCACTGCTGGATCCAAGCCCCATCCAGATATTTTTTATAGTGGATCAATGTGGCTATTTAAGCTAATATCATAATGCAGAAGACCGTAGACTGATGGTCTGACAAGACGTTTCAGCATGTGTAAGTATGCTTATAATAAGTTATGAACATTGCATTCTAGGACAACAATGTTGTGTGAGTGTTAGACACACAGTTTTGTTCTACTTGTGTGCGTGTGTGTGTTAAGTGCCATCAAGTCCCTTCTGACTTATGGCTAGCCTATGAATTAACTACCTCCAAATGTCCTGAGGGTTTTGGCGTCCTTTTTGAATCAGTCCATTTCATGTCGGGTCTTCCTCTTTTCCTGCTGTCTTCAGCTTTTCCTAGCATTATTGTCTTTTCTGGAGAGTCTTGTCTTCCCATAATGTGACCAAAATATGATATCCTCTGTAACGCCCTCCTTATAGGGAAGGACTAGTTTCCCTTTAAAAGTGCTCTTTATTTTGTTTAACCGGGTATTTTCTGCTGCCACCAGGAATTTTAATGAATTCCAAACCTCTATGCTTTTACTGTTGTTCTTACTAATTTTGTAGACCGAGTTCAAGGCTTATGGGGAACTATGTGGTCCTGGGAAGTATTCCATTCAGAGCTGGTATAAACTTGGATGAAAGAGGATTTATCGAAATAAGTATTACATAAGTGGGTGGTTAAAATGTAACTAGGAATATGAAAATGATGAACAACTGATTTGGTATCACACACAATCTTATCCCTCTCTGACAGGGATCTTTTCTTGTAAGATTGTAACAACTGTTTATCTCAATATCATATATGTTCACTGTTTCACTCCAGTTTGTTATGACACCCAGACTCTCCTATAACTTTTCTTCAGTTAAGCTTTCCTTGAATTTTTCCTTTACCCTCAGCTCTCTTTCTCTTTTTGTGACCAACCTAAACTGTCAACTTCTAACTGACTCTCAACAGAACAGCCTGCATACACCAACTGTCAACTTGTAACCTCCACTCCTGACTGACACATATACGCATCCACCCAGATTCACTTCCCAAACCCCTCCCCCTCTCTGTCAACCACCAATCAAACCATACTTGAATCTCTCAACCACTCTAGTCTACCTACCACAGCCATGCAACCAAACTTTTAAAGAGACACACACACACACTCAAACAAGGAATCATTACACCCTCATTTTGGTAATTTAAGATTCTAGGGAGAGTTCAGACTTGATTTGATCTAGAACCCACTTATTTGGCTTTTTTGTGGTCCACAGTATCTGTAAAATTCTCAAACACCACGTTTCAAATGAATCAACTTTCTTCCTGTCAGTTTTCTTCATTGTCCAACTTTCACACACATACATACTAATGGGCAATACTACAGTATAGTATAGTTCCCCTTGTACAGAACTGAAATAGTTTAAACAATTGGTAAACTCATATATGGATATATGCGGTGGCTCAAGTGGTTAAGAAGCTGAACTGCAGGCTGTGGAAGGTCAGTAGTTCAGCAGTTCGAGACCCGAGTTGCCGCATGACGGAGTGAGCTCCCGTCTCTAGTTCCAGCTCCTGCCAACCTAGCAGTTCGAAAGCAAGAAATTGCAAGTAGATAAATAGGTACCACTTCAGTGGGAAGGTAACAGCGTTCCATGCACCTTGGTGTTTAGTCATGCCGGCCACATGACCATGGAAACGTCTTCAGACAGTGCTGGCTCTTCGGCTTTGAAGCAGAGATGAGCACCGCAACCCTAGAGTCAGATTCGACTGGCTTTCAAGCAAGGGAACCTTTACCTTTTTAAACTCGTATATAGTGGCTTCCTTATGAAACTGCCCAGACACCCTTGCCTCCAGGATCTGCACAGGAACTGTGTAATGGAGTCCCCCTTACAGAAATTAGGCCATATGAGAGTCATCTGTTTAGTTTAGAACCAGTCCAATCCAAACAGACTAGGATTAAGAGAAAAACCAAATGTTTCAAAGGGGACACTGCTCATGAAACTGCAAAAAAACCCACATGACTTGAAACGACCTTTGGCACTTACCGTGAAGGGTCCTTCTCCTCTGAGGTTAGGAGGACATCTCCATGGGTTATTCCCATCGTTCCTTTAGGGAGGCAGGAAATACTTTTTTCTCCTTCCTGTTGGCGCCTTGGGAATAGCCCTGCCCCTCAGTTCTGGGACTCCATAAGCAGTGAGTATCAACTAAGGCTAACTCCCTTGCGCCAAGCAGGTAAACTTCCAACATTAATGATAGAACTATAAAACAGTAGAACAAGAACACAGAAGAAGAAGAAGAGAACAGCACAGAGAAACACAGGCAAAAGGACGATGATGAAAGCAGGAGGGCCGAGATGTCCTCCTAACCTCAGAGGACAAGGACCCTTCACGGTAAGTGCCAAAGGTCGTTCTCCCACTGAGGTGGAGGACATCTCCATGGGACCTCCAAAAGCACTGTCCCTTAAATGGGTGGGTCATCATCGCCAGCCAAAGGGAGAATGTGCTGAAGGGCTCTGATTCCGAATGCTGCGTCGGCTGAAACAATGGTGTTTAGCTTGTAGTGACGAATGAAGGTAGATACCGACGTCCAAGTAGTGGCCCTGCAGACCTCCTCGACTGAAGCTCAATTCGTGAACACCGCATTGGTTGCCGCACTTCTCAAGGAATGGGCCGTGATCCCTTTGGGAATTTCCATTCCCAACGCCTTGTAGGCCTCCGTGATGCATGACCTTAGGACTGCGCTGATGGAAGCCATGGACATATGATTTCCCGTATGTGGAAAGGAGATGTTGATGAACATGAAGTCCGTTTTTTGTAGAGATTCAGTGCGCACAATGTAAATCTTTAATGCCCGTCTGACATCAAGGGTGTGCCATAGCCTTTCTCTGGGATGTTGTGGCTTTGGACAGAAAGTAGGTAAACAGATCTCTTGAGCACGATGAAAAGCGGAAGAAACCTTTGGCTGAAAGGTGGGATCGGTCCTAAGTACCATTTTATCCTTGTGGAAGACAGAGAGCGTGGCCTTTACCGATAGAGCACCCAGCTCTGAGACCCGCCGTGCTGAGGTTATTTCCACCAGGAATAACGTCTTCATCCGGAGCCACTTCATTCCGACTTCCCTGAGAGGTTCGAATGGTGCTTTGGTAAGGGCTGTCAAAACCATGTGTAGCCTCCAGGTTGGGAACCTGTGTATCTGAGGAGGCGACTTGGCTGTTGCCCCTTGTAGAAACAGCTGTATATGGGGGTGTTTGGTCATCCTGTATCCTCCTATGCGAGGAAGGACGGTCGATAATGCCACCACTTGCCGTCGTAGGGTGGCTGCCTTCAAGCCGGAATCCAAACCGTCTTGTAAAAAGGAAAGGACGTCCGCCGTTGTAGGAGACAGAGGATCCAGCTTCTTCTTCCTAGTCCACCGCACAAATGCCTTCCAAGTGGTATTATGAATGGGAATGGTGGACTGCCTTCTTGAGGCCATAAGGGTTGCCAAAACCTTGTCC
>NW_015169217.1:485748-486503 GCF_001447785.1 Gekko japonicus
GATCATGTCTATGCAAGATATCAAGAGACCCAGTAACTTGGCCAGGGTCATGAGGGAGGACACCGAGTTGCGTACAACACTGGATGTCAGTTCCTGAATTTTGATGGCCTTGGCTGATGGCAGAAAGAGAGCATTGCGTGTCGTATCGATGATCGCTCCCAGGTGTTCGAGCCTCTGGGACGGCTGGATTACACTCTTGGCCAAGTTCACGACAAACCCATGTGTCTGTAAACACAGTAAAGTTCGCTTGGTGTTCTAGATTGCTGATGCTCTGTCATTGCCACGCACAAGCAGATCATCGAGATAAGGGTGAATAAGGATACCTTGGTTCCAGAGGTGTACCACAGGATTGATCAGAAGCTTGGAAAACAGCCTGGGAGCCGTGGACAACCCGAATGGTAGCGCCCGATACTGATAGTGATGTTTGCCCACACAGAAACGAAGGAACCTCTTGTGAGCTGGGTGGATGGGAACGTGGAGATATGCTTCCGTAAGATCTATTGATGACAGGCACAGGTTCTCCGTGATGGACCGTAGTGTCTCCATGCGAAAATGGTGCAGCTTTATGAACTTGTTGAGAAACTTGAGATCCAGGATGGCTCTCCAATCTCCATTTCTCTTGGGAACCAGGAACAAGATAGAATATAGGCCGCATCCGCGTTCTAATGGAGGTGCCAGTTCTATGCCTCGTATCTCTAGTAGATGCTGTAAGGCTCTGTTAATTAAAGATTGCTTGGTGCTTGACCTGCTGATAG
>NW_015169218.1:0-33398 GCF_001447785.1 Gekko japonicus
AAAAAGAAACTGAAGAAAAACTGAGGCGATTTCCGGCAGAAACGGCGCTGCGCTAGGGCGTTCTCCTCGGAGCTCCAAGGGACGCCTGACTCCTATGCGCTCTTTAGGGGACCCCGAACTCGGGGGAACCCCTGCTTGGGTCTCCTGGAGGGAGCCCAAGGTAGGAGGCTTTGCCGGCCCCCTCCTTTGTCCATGGCAAGGACGGGGGGGTGAACCGGCTCGCCTTGATGCGGGAGCGTTGGGCAGCGCAGGAACATGGCATCCATGTTTTTCCTGCTTAGCGGCGGCCATCCGTGCTTTTAAACCACTATTTTATTTTTATTTTGGTTTGGAGAACACTTTTCATGTTCGTGTCTGCATGTATGTGAAGGATACCTGAAGCCTGCAACTCAAAGTTGGTCGAATTAAAAGCTGAAACAGAGCTATCCCCCACTGGACTTTTCTCATCGGTAAAAGAAGCGGCCAGGAAGAGTTTTTTCTGGGAACGGAGACTGAACACATTGACTGGGGTAAGAAATAGTGTCTGCTGGAACTAATACCACTCTTTAATCAATGCAAATGGACTAAGAGGATTTTCAAAGGTCGCCTTCGTTTGAGAAAGGAGGAGACGAAGGTAAATAAAGAATAGGACTAAAATGGATACAACCGAGCTGTGTAAAGGGGTACAGGAGACGATATTGGCTGAACTCAGATCTGAACAATTTTTTAAAAAGGCTTCAAGAAGAGCTAGAAAACTCACTTAACCTTGTCTGGGATGAATTAAGAGAAAATGTATGGAGCCCAGCTAATAAAGGGGACAGTAATACTGAACAAGATAAAGGGCTCCAAGAAAAATATGAATCACAACCAGCCAAGCAAGAGAGAATGTTGTATATAATTTGCCATTCACCGACGCGAGAAAGGAGCCGAGAAGAGGACTCAGTACCTAGGAGGGAAGAAGGAGAAAATGTGAGGACAGGAGGAGGTGAAAAAATCTCTTGGTTAAATCAGCTCCATAGAAAGGAAACGGAGAAAAGAAAGAGGGGAAAAAAGGAAAAAAGACTTAATGAAAAGAACAGATTCCAGTATTAAGCAATTTGATCGGGACACAGGTCACTATCGAAAAGACAAGGAGTACAAAGACTACCGCCACAAGATTGAAAGTAGAGAAAATGAAATTCAAAAAAATTTGAGGTATAAGTGGTTGTGCATTAAAGAAAGTAATTTCTAGCTATGAGATGGATGTGGTAGGACAAACTTAAAGGATAAATGTGGATAAATCAGAAAGATTATGTATGAATTAAGGCTTGATTATAGTTTAATGTAATGTGTTAAAGAAGAAATTTAAAGATAGCTCTAAAGTAATAAATTTAAAAAGAAGTGAACTATAAGAGGTTGTGTATTAAGGAAAGTAACTTCTAGGTATGAGATGGTCTGATAAACTTAAATGATAAAGTGGATAAATCTGAAAGATTCTGTATACGTTAAGGCTTGATTATAGCTAAATGAAATGTGTCAAAAATGAATTTAAAAGGTAGCTTTAAAGTAATAATATAGCCAAATAGCAACTTATCTTTTGTATTTTTAAAACCAGGAAGGCGTAAGTATAGTTTATAGTTATTGGTATTGAGAACGCTTGCACTCGTGTTTCAACTGTAAAGTGAAGAGGGAATGTGATATAACATGCTTTACTTGCAATATCATGTTACTTATTACTTATAACATGACTCTATTAACTCCATAACTTAATTGACTAATCTGAGTGGTCTAGCAGCAGAATTTAAGTGAATTAAGTGAAATCAAAGAGAGGACTTTCTGAGTTGTGTATTCAGTAGGATTTATTAATGTGTTATTTGGTATCTGCAAATAGTACCTCTGAAAACAGAAAGAATGTAGAAATTATATATTTAATTAACAATTAAACATGGAAAGAAGTACCTAGAGAGTGGGTTTATGTGGGTGGAGGGTGTATATGTCTATATCTGTCCTGGGTGTCTTGGTTGTGTATACCTTAATAATGTTTGGAAAATCAATAAAAATCTATTTAAAAAAAGAAAAAAGAAAAACTGAGGCGAAAAACGAGAGCTAATCACTAAAAAGTGATCCAAAAGCAGCGATCCGGCCAGACCTCTCGAAGAAAGGTCTGCTCAGCGCGGCGGAAAGGAAAGAACTGTCAGTATTCTATGTATGGTTAAGTCATGCTGTAGATCATAGGCATCTAACTGACAGGAGCTGACAGCTCTAAGTGTCATGAGAGCTGGCTCTGACCGGTTCTAGCTGGCTACTGCTAGAGCTAATTAGCACTGAGTCACAGTGACTCAGCACTGGCTGTGATTGGCCAGTGGTTGTATATATTCAGTGACGAACTGTATTCCTTCTTGGAATGCGAGCGCAGCGGAGCATTACGTCACTCAGTGTAAAGATTTGGTGAGAGGCTTGTATAATAAACTGTATATTATTTGTACATAAGCCTGAGAGACTCCAGTCTTTATTGGATACCATTGCACCCATGTTTGGTCTGCTGTGGGCTAACACCGCGCAATATTGACAAGAACTGGCGGGATGTCCGTGCCTGCCCTTCTGGGCATGCTCACTGGGGCTCCTGGGCATGCTCAGTTGGGCCAGGCACGAAAATCCTTTTAAGAGAGCTTGCTAGGCACCGGCAGATCCAGCGCAGGCGCACTAGATCCCATTGGTGTGAATCACAGAGACCACAAAGAAGATCTTCCACGTCACCTGGGTCTCCCAGATCAGTAGTTCAGAAAATGAGACTGATTACATTTCATGTATATTCACGGAGTCCTGATTTCCTTTTCTCATTTTTTTAAATGGACTAGTCTAACCACTAGTGTACTGAAAAAATACTGAGGATACAATTCTCAAATGCAAGAGAAAGATGCATTTCTGTCTGTAAGGGACACTGAAGTTGTCACAAGAGAAGGTACACTTGATGGATCTGTTTCAGCCTCTCAGCTAGGCCTCAAAAGACTGCTAGAAAGTACTACAGAGCAACCAAAGTAGTTGACCAGTGAAAGGGTAGAGAAGCTTGTTTCAATCTGGGCAAACCTTCAGTTTTTAGAACTCCATGATAAAAATGTATTTATATATTTATTTGTCAGATTTTTATCCCGCCCTCCTGGCCCAGGCCAGCTCAGGGTGGCTCACAACAGAATAAAATCTCAATACAGTCACATAAAATCATAATTTCATAAATACAATATTAAAACACAAACATAATAACATAGTAAAGTGCTAGTACATTACTCGTTCCCGGTTAACTCCCGTCTGTGGCTATCTAGGGTGACTGGCTCGGGCAATATTAAGGGGACCAGTGGGCCAGGGTTCTGCTAGCATAGATACTAGTTGCTGGCGGTAGAGGTGTTAGTGGTGGCGGCTCCAAGAGCCTGGTGGAAGAGTTCTGTTTTACAGGCCCCGCAGAACTGTGAGAGGTCCCGCAGGGCCCTGATCTCTTCTGGGAGCTCATTCCACCAGACTGGAGCTGCCACCCAAAAAGCCCTGGCCCCAGTCACCACCAGTCTGGCCTCCTTACAGCTCGGGAGAGCCAGCTGATTCTGGGTCCCCAATCGCAGCATCCTCTGGGGTACATATGGGGAATGGCGGTATGACCTCAGGTATGCATAAAGGGCTTTAAAGGTAAGAACCAGCATCTTGAAGCGAATCTGGTATGCTAGAGGCAGCCAGTGCCTATATGATGATGACAAATATGAAGGAGCAGAAGAAGTAACTGAAACTGAAGCAGTAGTTCAGAGAATGAGACTGATTACATTTCATGTATATTCACTGAGTCCTGATTTCCTTTTCTCACTTTTTTTTTTAATGGAAATGAGTGCTTTATGTCTGTTTGTACTATGGAGGAGGAGAAGGATTAGAGGAGATAAAATAATGTTATTAGTTCTTCTTTGTTATGTTGATGATTTCTCCAGTTTTTGTTGTTGTTTGCTTGCTCTCATAAACTGGCAAAATAGGTTCCTTATCGTTCAGGTGTTCTTTACATTTCAATACCTTGTAATTCCATTTGTAACAAAAATAATTTTTTTAAAAAGTACATCCAATTTGTTATTTCCTGAATAAGCTGTACTTTTAATATATCAAAACATGATACTTTTATGCTAAGCCAATTTACGCACACTGCATTTTATGTTACCAAAGTAACAATTACTTTCAATCTATAAAGAGAACTAATATTGCATTTTTACCCGATTTTTTCCAAAAAAAATCCATTTTTTCCTGGGAGAAAAAACTCCCCACCCTCCCGACTTCAAAATTTATGGAAATTTTACATCTCTTGTCCACAGCTGCCTTAAAATGTCGTATCTGCATCCTTACTCACATTACCAGAGAGTGATGGCAATACTCTCAGCTCTAAGGAAATCTGAGGCCTGGTCTAAATGTTACACTTACCACGTTCTTCGTTGGTGACGGGATGTCTGGGGCAAATACTTGTCATGTGTGTTGATCAACTGCAAACAATAACATACACTGTGTATGTCTTTTTTAAAACCCATCACAGCGTGTTTTCCCTCTCCATTCTCTAGTAGCTCTGGAGACGTTCATATCTAATGAGTCACTGCTAACTTTAAAGGGAACTGTAGAAGCAATATCCAAAGCCTGTAACACTGAAGGAGAACCACAGACATATAGACAACTACTGGTAGACAGTCTGCATTCTTTCATATGGTTTGGAATCAGAACACAATGGCTGGAAGACAGATGACATCACTGAAAACTTTGTCCCCCACGAACACAATGTAAATGTTCAAAATGCCAAACAGACCAAAAAGTGGTCTCAGAATCAACTCATCTCAGAATTCTTGAGGTAGCCTCCTGAGGTGGCAAGGTAACAACTCCCCATGCCAAATGCATATGGTAGCCTTCACAAAGGAACAAATACATCACATGGTGGTAAGTGTGTTGTTCAAATCGTGCCTGGGTTATTCAAGTAACACAGTGACCATGTAAAGCATAGTGGCAGTACTAGGCATGTTAGTGTAGGGTAGGCAGGTGAAGCTCAAAAAATGGTATTTTTTGGATCTGGATATCAGGGTTATGAAAAATATCAATATTCTCAGGTTTCAGTGTTCCAAATACCAGTTTTATATTCAGATCCATGGCGGTTTTTCTTCCCAGGATTCTGATATTATTTGGCTCCATTATTCCTTGTGGATAATCTTTTCAGAAAGCTGGAGGGGCTGTTTTTCAAACAAACTGCACCAAAATTGCACTGTACATTTGCTTTGGGGTGGGGATTTCCATGCTTTCTCCAAGGTTCCCGCACTGAGCAAGGTGACCTCTAGGATCCCTTTTAACTCTGTGTCAAGAAAATGGTCTCCTTTAAGAGAGTTCTTCTGCCTAAGTGTTAGCTTTCTTGACTATAGAAGCCATCACCCCCACCTGCTAGCTAGTTATCAGAATTGTTGCTTAGGCTGGCAGAAGTGATTAACTTGCCACAGCTGAGAACTGTCATCTAAAGTGGTTGACCACTTGCAATTTAGAGATCTATCCTGGTAACAGCTTTCTATTGACTAAATGGCCTTTTGCACTGAGAACTTCAGCCCAACCTGGAAAAAAAATTGCCCCACAGGCCACAAAATCCTGGCTATCGGCCTGGGCCAAAAGCATCTCAAAGTGGACCGAATCAGCAAATCCAACCAACCAGTGTGAAACCAGGAAATCCTGGCAGAACTGTGAAACAATGTGGCAAGCCACCTAGCACAACAAATGTACAACCTGAGAATCCATGCCAATGTCAAACCAGAGATTCACCCAAGCCATGGAACCATATACGGCTGCTGCACAAGCCCAGAAAGGTAAAATCAGAGAATCTGAGCCAACATACAACCCACAAATCAAAGGCAATGTCGAACCTCAGAATCCACCACAAAAAACAAACCCAATATGAAGCAATTTGTGCAAAGAATACAATGTTGCAAGAGTAACAAAACCAATTTAAAAGGACAGAATCAAAGCAAAATCACATAGGAAGCTGATACCAAGCCCCAGAAAAACACAGACACACCAGAAAAATAAAGAAAAAACAGTCCTCAGAGTTTTACAGTGCTAGCTCCCCATATATTGGATTATTCCCAAAAATTTCTGGGATTTTTGGGACCCATTTCCCAGTATCCTAGAAAATCCCAGATACCATTCAGGAAATATCAATAAGATGTTTTTCGGATATATATATAAATATATTCAGACCAGATATATCCCAATGCACATCCCTAGTGTCGGACACAAGATGTCTATTTTTTGAGCCCATAATTACCTCAGACTGAGCAGAACAAGAGCAGGGTTTGTAGCATATTGGTTCAATGGAGCACTGGGTTTAAGAATGGACTTCAAACACAAAGTCCCCATTTCATTATACCCTTTGCTAAGAACACAGATTCTACTGAGGTCTGATGAAGTCAATTCACATAAGCCATTAGCCCCTCCATATTGTTCTTTCTGCTCTGAAACCAAAGGCAGTTCAGAAGAACAAACCAGTAGGGAGCAAGGTCTATGAACACACTCTCTTTCTCTCATAAATGTGTAACATGGAAAAAGAAGTTTCTCTGCTTTGTACTGAAGGTTAACAAGATAGATATGGTGGATGTTAAAGACCAGGGTACACTAAAGCTAACGATGAAGTAGCAGCATGATAAATCTACCAGAATCCTACTAATTCATGAAAGATTTTCACCCTCCCTTAACACAGTTTTTCTGTTGAAATGCATTCCCAGCATGGGTAACCCACTGCTCTGGCTACATACAGGAGCAAATGAAATGAATCATATCAGTTCTGCATAGCAGCTTTTAAAATATGCACATATTTATCAGCTTCATCCTACATCCATGAATCTACCTTTACCATTTCTGCAAAACAGCGATAAACAATGTTTACAAGACTAGAAAAATGTGTGTGTAAGATAAACCTTGCACAGCATCTGCAGGTCATTCAAAAGAAAAGTTTTTTTCCCCCCACAATTAAATCCACCATATTATCAAGACAATCAGTTTATCTGAAGACTGCCGGCTTAATATATAAATTTCCCTTTGTGGTCAAAACGTCTTTATCAGATAAGATAGCTTTTGTTTAAACTACTATTTTCAGTACTTGCTTTGGGGATTTTTTGAATATACAGCATAGAGTAATTGGAGATTTCCTAGCCTGTTTAAAGTGCATTTCTTCTGTCTGTGTTTTGTAATTTCCTGTCAAATATCTCACCATAATTAACTTTCCTTGCTCCAATCTACTCCCCCCACCAATTCTTCTATTTAAAAAAAACACTATTCCTACTTCCTGAGGATGGTAATAAAATACTGATCACATGTGGCTGTTATCTGCTTGTCTTTCCCTTCATCTCCTCCCAATCCTCCCCAATGCCCCTTTGTTGAAACTAGCTCTTGGGTTTCAGCTCTTAAGAGGAGAAAATAAAAGAAAGAGGAAGCTAACAGAACTGCAGGAATCCAGGGTCACCCATGTATTGAGTCACTCTGCAGCTACAATTCAGCCAAAAAATCAAGGTAGGTCTCCTCCTTAAGATTGCGTATCCCACTGCTTTTGTAGGATGTTCTGGATTTCCAAGCAGAGGACTAGATACTTCCTTTTTGTTGGCTTGCATTTATTAAAAAAGGGGGATTGGAACAGGAATAACCAGTATGCTGTACACTGTTTAGAACAGGACCTCACCTTTGATGTAATCATCTCAGTACATTAGATGCACTGTGAGCCTAGCAAACTTCTTGAAGCTCAGAACGCACATCCCTTTTAAAACAATAAGCACAGAATGATAATCTGCCTGTTCTGGAGAAATTTAAATTACTGGTGTTTTGCTCAGCAGGGTAACAGAAGACCTTTCTACACCACAAGAAATTCAGACACTGGACAAACTGACAGCTTTTGGTCTCACTGTCTATAATGGTTTCCGTGTGTAATATAGTGTTAGGGATTCTTAATTTTAAAGTGAATCAGCAGAGTATTAAAGAGGCAGAGTCCATGGTGTGTTTAAAAGATAAAAGTTTACTACAACCTAGCATGGGGAAAAGGTACATGGGATGTAAAATAACAAAGAGCTAATATTCCTACATCCTTACAGCTAGATTGAAAATGGCAGAAGAGGAGGCTTCTTCTCCTTGCTCAGAACAAAGAACCACAAGACGGGAAGAGAAACCATAAAATGCTAATACTTGGCACTTTGGTCTCCAATCAGAACAACAAACTAGATCTGAACTTCCCGGGCTTTCTAACTGTCTGAAACAGATTGGTTACAAACAAACATGTGATTTAACAAACATCATTAACCCAGTAAATACTGAAAAAGTGTTTTAACTTGTAACACCCAACATATAGTGACACGACACAACCCCTGCAGCCAAAACAATAATGCTAGGAAAAGTTGAAGGCAAACAGGAAAAGAGGAAGACCCAACATGAGATGGATTGGCTCAATAAAGGAAACCACAGCCATCAGTTTGCAAGACATGAGCAAGGCTGTTAAGGAGAGGACATTTTGGAGGTCATTAATTCATAGAGTCGCCATAAGTCAGAAGCTACTTGACAGCACATAACGGGCGCACACAAGCCCACTGACCTTACCAGACTTAGAACAGTGTAGGATGGCCCTATATGAGTCTTGTGGAACATTAAGGCTAACGAATCGATTGTGTCGTAGCATTTTTGAGCCAGAGATTCTCATGCAAGAAAGCTTATGCCACAATCAGTCATGCTAGTCTTCAAGGTGTCACAAGAGTTTTCACTGCACTGCCCACAGGTCACAGAGTAGCCGGCAGCAGATGGTTCAACTGAAGGACCAAACACTAATACTAGCATCCCACCCCCATGCTTAGACCCTAAGGCCCTCAATCCACTTTCACACTTGCATCCTTTCCAGGCTGGCTCCCAGCAGATCATCTAATAGAAAAAGGTTTCATCCAAGGATTTTGCCAAACGTCTCCTTACTTACATCCCATGTGCTGGCCTTGTTTTCTGTGATCATCTGCCCATTAAAAAAAAAAACCCTCAGCTGTTTCAAGTGGCTCTATACTTTATCTTTCTTGATATCCTTTCATTACAGGGACTTTAAGCTGTTCTTGTTTTGTATGTTTCTATGATTTACCCTTTGGTTCTCCATTCAGCTGGTCTTCCATCATTTTTGCAGACTTACCAAATAGTTGCCCTGACCTGGATAGCCCAGATCTCAGAAGCTAAACAGGGTCCTCCCTGGTTAATATTTGGATGGGAGACCACCAAGGAAGTCCAGGGTCGCTATGCAGAAGCAGACAGTGGCAAACCACCTCTGAACATCTCTTGCCGTGAAAAACCTACGGGGTCACCATAAGCCAGCAGCCCCTTTTGGGGGGGGGGTGTATCTAAAACAGCAAAGAACGGCACAATTTTTTTTTTTGTTAACACTATATGTAAGATGCTGGATCAAAATCTTTTTTTAAAAAAGGCTGGAACGAGAGGCTAAACATATTTTGCAATAATTGTCTTCCAAAATAGTGAATGCTAGTAAGAGGCCCTTCGGCCTCCTCAGGCTGTTCTGTAAAAGAAAACTCAGATAGCACCATTGAAGCTGTGTCACTAAAGAAAAATGACAGAGAGCAGTGTTTATAGAGGCAACTCCACCTGGAACTCCTCCACGGAGCACAGCAGGGGCTACTGCTGCCACCATCCCAGCCCCCATCTCATTAGGTGCTCCAATTCCTCCTCCAAACTTGTCTTCTTCCTCATCTCCCCCCCAGCATTCTCCTCACCTTTACCACCCACAGTGTCCTCACTTCCTTCTACGATCTTCAGCTCCTTTGCCTTTTGTGCCTTCTGCATCAATTTCAACTGGTGCCCTCCTTGCTGTTCATCATCCACCTTTGGTAACCCCCTCCAGTCACATCAGCTTTCAGTATTACTGCTCCCCACCTCACACCACCTCCTCCAGTTTGGTGTAGTGTTTAAGAGCACGGACTCTAATCCGGGAGAACCGGGTTTGATTTCCCACTCCTCGACATGTATCTGCTGGTATGACCTTGCATCAGTTACAAGTCCTTTCAGAGCTGTTATCTCATGGGCAGTTCTCAAGAAAGCTCTCTCAGCCCCATTGTTCCCTCTAAGCTGAGTTAGTGTGAGCTAGCTAACAGTTTTTTAGTTTCCGGCTCACACATTTTTGTCTTAGCTCAGGAAGGATGGCTCCAGAGCAAACTAATTTATGCAGCAGCCAAATTGCTCCCTCACAACTTTAATGCCAGTAGCTCACAAAGGAGAGTTTTTGCTCACAAAACGCCACAGCTTAGAGGGAGCATTGCTCACAGGGTATCTGTTGTGGGGAGGGGAAGGGAAGGAGATTGTAAACTCCTCTGAGACTCCAAGTGAAGGGCATGGTATAAATCCAATCTCTTCTTCTTCTCACTAACTTCTGCTCCTAGCCCTGTGCCTTCTGCATGCCCAACTGGTCCCCCCCCCCATTTCAGATTTTTCTATTACTTCCACCTATGATATCACCAAAGGTCATGCTGGGAGAGCACCACAGACACCACTGCTGCCAGCATTTTCTGCACCTCCGGTCACAGCTGTCCTGACAACCACTGCAACACAGCAGACTTCTGTACCACCATCAGCAGCACCTGGCACTGGAAGTGGCTCCACAGAGGAGCATGAAGACCCCAGGATAGTTGGCATGCCAATGGAAGTATCTGCTGGAGGACTGTGGGGCTTCATCTTGCAATGATGAGTCCTTCTCAAGGAATGAATCACTTTTTCTGTGGCTCAGCCAGTTCTGTTTAAGAGAGCTGGAAATTGTGTGTTGGTGTGATCAGAGAGAGAGAGAGAGAGAGAGAGAGAGAGATCGAGAGAGAGAGAGAGAGATCTTCAGCTTCTGATCAAGACAAGAGATGGTACACTTTTTGCAGGTATATTGCTGAAACTGAGGGACGCAGCAAGGAAGACGGCAAAAAAATGTAGATCACCAACTTTCAGCTACCACGTACTTAAAAGTTATTTGTCATGGCATGGATAATGAATTATGCCCCCCAAAAAGGCACATTAGCAATGCAGCAAGCAACCTTGTTAAATGTATTTTGATTGATTCAGTTTTATGCAGCTGTAGCTACAGTACATACATTCCATGCAAATGATAATTACACACTTATGGGATGATGCCTCTCTTGGAGAAGGTTCGGAGGAGCACGTATGCATTTCTAAAATGTACCCCTATAGAGAAGTGAATTTGCAAAGTGAATGAGCACACCAGTCAGCTGCCTCAATCAAAACCACCCCCACCCCTTTCACCCTGTAAATAAGGAGCAATTAAAGAATTCGCTACAGAAATGAGCGCCATTAATCAACTTGAGGCAACGGATTGATGTGCAGCCATTAAAAGTTGTCTAAACAGTTTTGTTAACCTTTAACAAAAATGTGAAGACAGCACAAACTGCAGACTACTCCACAGTTGAGCTATGAGAAGTTTTGCTTTAAGGGGTGCGTACAAACTTTATCGCAGTTGCTTTAATTCTGCCAGGACAACTGTCCACATACACACACCAGTCTAACACTTATGCGGCAGTTTTCAGCACTGACAAAGTCTTCAGTCTTCTAGCTACAGGAGACAAAGTGGAGAATGGGACTGTTTAGACAAGAGGGGATACAGCCCAAAGTTCCAGAGACAGACTAATATTATTAGTGTGCAGAAAGACAAGCATCTGTCCTGATGGATAGTGTCCCCCTTGCATGCTCTTTTTGCCCTTATCTCTGCTGTTTACAATACCAATCAGTACAGAGGATGGATAGGGCAGAGCTCTAATTCGAAGGCGCATATAGAGTCAATAAACATTGTACTCACTGTTGACAATATGGGGCTTGGGTCTTGCATACCTCTGCGATCTCCTCGGTCCTACAAATGCTGTCCACAGCATTCTCAGCACACTGGGCTGATTCAGAGACTGCAAGTGTTGGTTAGCGTGCATTCCACACCTTCCCAGTTTTTCCCCCTTTGAAGCCCTTGCCCCTCTGCAGCTTCTCACTTATCTCCTGCTTTGCTTCGCAATCTGCCTTTCTCACCAAGGCTGAAGGTAGATTGCAAAATTAAAAACAATAATATAATCTATTTACAAGTGCTCAACAAGCATTTCTCTTCCCCACAGAAATGCATTCCTGGGAAGTTCTACTTTATACCTTGAATAGAATCATATTAGCGTGGAACTTTTCCTGACCTTCGACTGATGTTGCTGACAGTGCAGTCAGGCCATTTAAAAACAAAAACCAAAACCAGTATGAAAATAAGTTTATTTTCTTTGGACCTCCAGCAACAGTTCTAAGGGTTGGACTTGGCTACACACACTCCAGCTCTGTGTGTAGCCACCCTGAGCCTTCAGGGTAGGGCGGGATATAAATCCAAAGATAAATAAATAAAATAAATAAAAAGCTCATCCTTCTCCTTGATGGCATAGGAACTGGAGAAACCCTTGGCTGCCCTGATCAGCTCACCAACCAGGCACCTGGCTATAGTCTTGATCTTGTGGAATGCAGCTTCACGTGCCCTGGTGCAGAGTGGCCAGATAGCCTGGTATACATGGCACAGAGGCGAGACATCAACAGTTTGCCTCCTCACTGAACCAGTACGACCAATGTGGGTAGAATCTTCATGAGGGCCACTGTTGATGATGGCATCCACCAGAACTTGCAGGGGGTTTTCTTCTGTGAGCAGATGGATGATTTCAAAGATGTGCTTGATGATGTGGACAATGAAATTAACAAAACCGGGTTCACGGTGGAGTAAATCTACTTTTTTAATTACTCTAATCATTCTATAAGCAGAACTGGCTTGACTGAGTCTGTTAAGAAGGGGATAAACTTAACAGATCGGGGGTGGGGGTATTACATATTTCCAAAAAAAGCAAAATCTGAGACAGGTTTTGTTTGCTTGCGAGTGTGGGATAACTGATCTGCCCCAATCAGATCCTGAATACCAACCATTCAAAAATGGCCAGTTTGAATTGTTTCACACAGGGCACAAAAACACAGATCTAGGGGGAGGAGGCCTCTTTCTCCCTCCATCAGCTCAAGAACCTTGGTTCTCCCTCTCGGCAAGCTGGATCTGACTCAATCAGTTGATTTTAAATCATTCTTCAACATCAGGGGCCAGCCACACCCTGCCTTGCCTCCCTTCTGTTGTACCAGAAAGTAGAGAACAGCCTGAAGGCCTAAAATCTGGTCTACACCCTCAGCCCCAAGATACAAGTTTCACTCAGCCTAAGGAGAGGTACCCATCATTACGCCTCAAGAGCAAAACATTTGCTGCTCTGCTTCAGTGCTCACTCTCAAAGGAAGTGTTGCCACTAACAGACCCTGGCAGGTAAAAACAGCAGCTGAGAGGCCTCCCTCCCTCACCTCAAAGACAACTCCAAATAAGCAGTCTTCTATGAGGCCTGAGATTATCATTATACAGATCTCTGCAAATAAAGTAATATGAACTGCTGGCGTCTGGTTAGGTCTGTCTCTTTCTGGGCAAGATGCTGCTTTGGGGGCCACTCGGATTACCCCGAAAGGGTTCCCAGGGCCTCGTATAATGACACACAGGCTGGGTCAACGGATACTTCCTTTGAGGGAAGTTAAAAAAAAAAAAGAACAATGTCTCACTCATCAAAAACAGGCAGATGTATCATACAGCGAGTCAAAATGTCTTTTACCAGCAGCGAGCAGGGAGGGGAAGTACCGTTACATCTGGAGGGGGGGAGATGTTGGCAACATGCAGGATGATGCTTTTATTAGCTTCTTCTCAGAGGTCATAGGCAGAGTGACAGGAAATAGGGACTTAGTATAAGCACACAGCCATCAACACATCTCAGCCTTGGGAGGGTAATATGCCTTAAATCTCCTTGCAGACATCTCAGGTCACACAAAGGTCACTTCATGCTGGCCCTTATGGTGGCAGTGATCACACAGTAAGCTAGTTGCATGGGCACACATGGGGCATCATTTCTCACCATATCGGAGGAATTGTGCGTACACACGAAAGCTCATACCTTGAATAAAATTTTGTTGGTCTTAAGGGTGCTGCTGGACTCAGACTTTGCACCATATCACTTGACTGCTGAAAAAGGCAGTGGCTGCATATGATAATCTGGAAATCTACATCGATAATGCTCTACAGAGTTAGTTATCTGCAGTGCTGAGCCCTGGCTAGCCTGATCTTATCAGACCTTGGAAGCTAAGCAGGGTCAAACCTGGTTAGTGCTTGGATGGGAGACCACCAGGGAATACCGGGGTTGCTACGCAGAGGAAGGCAATGGCAACCACCTCTGAGCATCTCTTGCCCTGAAAACCCCTATGGGGCTGCCATAAATTGGCTGCAACTAGACAGCAAAAAAAAACCCAGTGCTGAGCCATTTCACATGATGAGTCTGATCACATTCCCAGCTACCCCCATATTTTCCAGTGGTGTCAGGGAAATGGAATGGCATAGGATGCTACAGAAAAGCAGCTTAATTTAATACATGCATATACAGCAACTCAATCAAAAATGTCCAAGATGTTTTCTCAAAGTGATTGCACATGAGCCATAAGACTGCAAAGTGAGCCCCAGACAATGGTAAGGTCTGCAGTTGCACACTGAAAGATGCTACATGGTGAGAAACTCCACTATCTGGAGGCCACAAGTTAGAACAATTTAAAATGTCCCCTGCAGAACCAATAACATGCTGACTGGCCATGATATGTAACTACCATTCTTGACATCTTCTATCTCATAGAAGATTGCACAAATCCTACATGATGTCTGATGGATTAGGCACTCATTTCTCAGCCTGGTCTGCTCCATGAGAGCCAGTTTGGTGTAGTGGTTAGGAGCACGGACTCTAATCTGGGAGAACCAGGTTTGATGCCCCACCTCCACATGCAGCTGCTGGTGTGACCTTGGGTCAGTCACAAGTTCTCTCAGAGCTGTTCTCTCAAGGGCAGTTCTCAAGAGAGCTCTCTCAGCCCCACCTACCTCACAGGGTGTCTGTTGTGGGGAGAGTAAAGGAAAGGGGTTGTAAACTGCTCTGAGACTCCTTTGGGTAGTGAAGGGCGGGGTATAAATCCAATCTCTTCTTAATGAAAGCAAAGAGTTGCTTTAGAAGGCAAGGCATTGTCCTCAGTCAACCTAACATTGCATGGCATGCTGTAACAGTGGCTGGAAACTGGGCATTATTTTTAGAAGCAATCAGAGCATCCAAACAGCTGAATTTAGTGACTCAAAGGAAGAAAGTGGTGACCTATTTTGAAAACTACTCATTTTCAAAATTTAAACTTTCCTATTTCAGTAAGACTTTGCTGTTGTTTTCAAAACAGGTTTTATGAAGTCTTCTCTCTTTCTCAAGCCTATTTTGTAGCCTGCCTCCACTTTTCCCACATAACTTCTGAATCAGAGCAGCAACATCTTGGGGGGGGAAAGCCTGGGAACTCAGGAAAAAATGAAAGTGTGTCAGAGGAACTGGCCGACTCTGGGTGGGAATCCAAGGGATCAGGTTTCACCCATGCTTGCTGTGCCCCCCCCTTCTTCCTTTCCAAAGAGAAAATGGGACTTGTGCAGTTCTCTGCAACCAATATGCAAGCGTTTGAAATAGTTTCATCTTCCCAGAAAACCACCTACTTGAAAGGGAAGTGTTGAACATATTATAATACTGCAGATCCCTGCCAATAACATAGAGTAAATATTTTTAAAACAATTTCTATACTTAGGGCTTATGTTTTATTCAGTTCTGTTAAAAATGAATCTATGACTTGCACTCATCAGAGTTTAAGGAACTGTCACACTCTCGACTTTAAAATAGAAATGGGGGGGGGTTTGCTACCATTGCTGTTGGGCTTCCTTCCTAACGCCAGAGACATGAGGCTGTCTAATGCCAGAGAAACTGGATCCGCAAGAGGGGCTTGCTTGCCAGATGGCACTCCTTGCCTGGCCTCTTCAGCCAAATAAAGCTCTTACAAGAACTGCACCACTGCAACACCAAAATAGCACCAGTGCGAACAAAACTGGGCAAAAAGGGAGAGAATGGCACGGACCTCAAAACAGCAGCCACCGACCCCAGCAAGGCCATCTTCCACTAGTGCTGCGGTTAGTCCATGGATAGTTTCCATCCACGAGCAAGTACTTTAGCGCTGGCCGCAGCTGTTCTGTGTACTGACACACACACACCCCGTGAGATAAGTACTGGTGTTTCCCCCCCCCCCAGACACAAGCCTGGAGGTCCAGACAAACCTGAGCACAAATAACATGAGGAGAGGGATAAGGAAAAAACTATTCATGCAGGTCTGTCGGTGAATCACATAAACACACACGCACAGCCTCAGACTTTATGACTTGCATTATGCTGACTGCACATCCTAGGCCTGAGCCAAGTCCCGGCTAGATTACCAAACAAGAATAGTTTAATTTCCAATAAGAAAGTAATGTGTGCATTCCTGTCACTACTTGCGCATGTTAATTACCCATGCTTCAGGCACTGCACTTGATGAGACACAAGGATTACAAGTCGTGTATCTCCTGTTACAATGTCAGAACTTCAGAGTCGATTACACTGGCCCATACAGCAAACCCTTTTCTTGCAACATCTCTTAAGGGACTGCTTAACTAAAGCAGCAGATTACACAGAAAACTGGCTTTAGGGGGAAGAAAAAGGAATCAAACACACAGACTTCCTTTAAAATGCCTTTGACACTGGGAGGATCCCCTCTCCCCCCCTCTTGTTTTTGCAGACAAAAGTTTACATAGAACTTCTGCAATAATGAATGACAAATTCTGGAAATAATAACTTCCAGCAAATGCCCCTCCGTGCAGGCAAGAAGCGGAGGGAAACCATGTGTTTGCTTTCAATCCTGTTATTTCGAAGAAAAAAGTGGAAGAGTCAGAACTCAAGAGGAACTGATGCTGCTGTGAACAGAGACATGATTGGATTAAAGGTAAAGGTAAAGATTTCCCTTGCTTGAAGGCCAGTCAAATCCAACTCTAGGGGGCAGTGCCCATCTCCGTTTCCAAGCCGAAGAGCCAGCGCTGTCCAAAGACTTTTCCATGGTCATGTGTCCGGCATGACTAAATGCTGAGGCGCATGGAATGCTGTTACGTTCTCATTGAAGCGGTAGCTATTTATCAGATTACTGCATTCTTAAAACCACGGTACAGAGGCTGTTCTGAATTTTCCAAAGGTAATCAGTGGTCCCGGTCACACGGCCAGGAAACTGCGGTGGGGAAGCGCGGCAGTTAGCCCCGGGGCAAACAAACCCGCGGTTTCACGACCAGACTTCCCGAGGAGGTTCCGTCGAAGTTCCGTGGTGTGGGGGGGGTGCCGATCACACCACAAGCAAAGAAGCGGGCCCCCTCGCCTGCGGAGCCTCGCTGCAGACAGCTAGACCTGGCAAGAAACACGCAGGCCCGGTTCTTCGGAAGCACGACACACACACCCCTCGCTGACGTAAACGGCTTTGGACTTGGAGCCAGGGCAGTTCCCTTCGGAGGGGGCTGATCGCAACACTCACCAGAGAGCGAAAGCACGGAGACCTGCGGTTCAGGAGCAATGCCTCGCTCCCCCCCTATTCTCCCGAAACTTCAAAGAAAGTAAAGGGCCGTCACTCCAGTTAGATCATTGTGTTTTGTTTACTTTTTAAACGGAAGTGTGCGCATGCTCCGTTGGGTGCCTGTGCGCATCCGTGGAGCCTTGGGAAAACAAAACAACCTGTTTGCGAGGGGACATGGGCGGGCGGCGGATGCCACCGGAAACGCGATCAGACGCCCGCCCTTGCCCCGCAGTTTCCGGAAACTAGTACCTCGGAGGTACTATTTTTTTGCTGCGCTTCTTTGGCGGGAAGCCGCAGTTGAGCCACGGAAGCGCTACGCTTCCCAGATGTGCCGGTGAGATCACGCCCGGAAACTCCACATGTCTTCAGTCTCTCTTGTGTGGCTACTGTTCCGTGTGACCGCACCCAGTGATGAAAGAGAAAGGAAAGCAAATTCTGTGTGTCACCGGTGCCCCAAAGGGCCAAACTAGACATGGAAGTGCTGACCTCTTGCCCTGATGTAATGAATGCTGAGTTTTTCCATCCCAAATAATCTGCAGCCCACAGCAGGGAAACGTGAATCATGACACCACATCAGGCACATTCTAGACACTACTGTGCCTTTTTCCTCAGTGAGGACCCAAAGTGGCTTACATCATTCTCCCCTTCTCTGTTTTATCCTCACAACAACCATGTGAGGTAGGTTCGACTGAGAGTGTTTGACTGGCCCAAGGTCACCCAGCAAGCTTCTGTGGCAGAATGGGGATTCAAACTGGAGTTTCTCAGATCCTAGTCTGACATTTTAACCTCTTGAGAGCCAGCCCTAGAGAAGAGGGGGGATAGATCCAGGGTTTCCATTTTCAGATGGAGCTGCATGTTTATTGTTACACTCAGCTTGGTCCTACAACAGTTGCTACTTTACTGTCGCTTCAACACAGCATAACACAACACTCTGTAAAATCAGTTTGGCTTGGAAGATGGGTTGTAATATGAACGGCTACTGATGGAAATATTGATAATGAACCCAGAGGTTAGAGTTTTTAATACTCTCTGTTTTGCTTTTTCAGCAATGGTAGGCATGAAGTCAATGTTATACCACATGATGTCACACAGGGATCGTGGCCAAAAGTTTCACAAGGCCTTCCAGATGTGAAAGGGTTTTCTTCTTCTTTTTTATTAATTGACTTAAGTTTGAAGGAGGGTCCCCCCCCAGTACACCATCAGAGAAGAAAAGCCAGGGTGTGAATTGTTTATCACCTCATCAGGCCCCTCACCTATGTTGCTCAGTCAGCATCTCTGCAGACTTAGTGGAATCAGCATCACAGGCGTTTTAAGGGGCAGGGAAAGCACTGGGAAGCCGGACCTGTCTTGTTAAACTAGCCAATGACAGAATCACACAAGCCATATGCAAATCGCCTTGAGCCAAGAAACACAAACTTCAGTGCACCAAAGGAAAACTTGCTTTGGTTCTACAACGCTGTCCCTAAAAGGCGAGCCATGTTGTGAAGGGGAAATTAAGACCATTTTTAGACACGGAACCATTTCTGATCTACTGCTGCTCTCTATTCGTTTGCTATCGATCACCATAACTAGCCTACTGCACAGCTCTGGCATACCAAGTCTTTTCATCCTTCCTAACTTGCCCCAGGCTTTCTGCTGCCTTTCACTTCTTGATTTATTATCATACTCAGCCCACTCTGACTACCCTGCAACCCCCAGAAACAAACATTGGTCACTTACCGTGAAGGGTCCTTCTCCTCTGAGGACAGGAGGACATCTCCATGGGTTATTCCCACCATGCCTTTAGGGAGTCAGGAAATAGATTTTTCCACTTCCTGTCGGTGCCTTCAGAATAGCCCATCTTCAGTTCTGGGACTCCGAAAGCAGTGCCTGTATCCTGAAATAACTGACCTTGCCCTATAAAATATAACTTTGAACATTAACGTCAACAAATAGCAATCCAACTCTGTAGGATAGAAAAACCCCAGAGTGAGAATAATAATAAGAAGCAAAAGAGTCAGCACAAAAGAAGAGAAAACAGAGAAAGATGACAGTGGGAGGGCCGAGATGTCCTCCTGTCCTCAGAGGAGAAGGATCCTTCACAGTAAGTGACCAATGGTCGTTCTCCCTCTGAGGTGGAGGACATCTCCATGGGACCTCCCCGAGCAGTTTCCCTCATTTGGGTGGGTCGTCATCTTCCTCCAATGCCATGGCGTGCTGAAGAACTCTTCTTCTGAATGCTGCATCTGCATATGCCACTGTGTTGATCTTATAATGCCTTGTAAAGGTAGAAATGGAGGACCATGTAGCCGCTTTACAGACTTCCTCCACCGAAGTTCTGTTAGAATAAGCTGCGTTGGTCGCTGCACTTCTCAGCGAATGTGCCGTGATGCCGCTGGGAACCTCGTGTCCCGAAGCCCAGTGCGCCTCTACGATGCAGGATTTCAGAACCGAACTGATCGTAGACCTGGACATCTTTTCTCCCTTGCGTGGAGGAGAAATGCCAATGAACATGGACTCAGTCTTTCTCCAAGATTCCGTCCTTGCAATGTATATTTTGAGGGCCCTTTTCACATCTAAGGTATGCCAGAGAAGTTCCTTAGGATGCTTGGGATGAGGACAAAATGTAGGTAAGCATATTTCTTGTGATCGGTGAAATCTGGAGTCTATCTTGGGTCAGAAGGTAGAGTCCATGCGGAGCACCACCTTGTCCTTGTGGAACACGAAGAAGGAGGACTTCACTGACAATGCTCCGAGCTCGGACACTCTCCGTGCTGAGGTCATGGCAACTAGGAATGTTTTCATCCTCAGCCATTTCAGTCCCACCTCTCTGAGAGGTTCAAATGGTGCTTTCATGAGAGCGTCAAGTACAATGTTCAGCCTCCCTGTTGGAAAACGATGCATTTGTGGAGGAGATTTGGCTACAGTCCCCTGCAGAAACAATTGAATATGAGGATGCTTGGTAATCTTGAAACCCTCTAAGGAGGGTAAAACTGTGGATAGAGCTGCCAGTTGACTATGGAGAGTAGAAGCTTGCAGGCCTGCATCCAGTCCGTCCTGCAGAAACGGAAGAAGAGAAGCTACAGAAGGAGACAGTGGATCCACCTTTTTCCGTCTGCACCATCTCACGAACGCCTTCCAGGTGGTGTTATATATGCGAATCGTGGAGTTCTGTCTGGATGCCGTGATGGTATCCATGACCTGAGGGGAATATCCTAACACTGCTAGACTGCTCCGCTCAATCTCCACGTGGTCAGATATAGCCAACTGGATCTGGATGCCACACTGGTCCCTGAGAGAGCATGTCCAGAGACTCTGGTAATATCAATGGTGGAAGAATCGACATCTTCTGCAGTGTCGAGAACCATGGACGTCGTATCCATCTTGGAGCCATGAAAATTACCTCCGCTCTGAGTTCCGATTCTGCGGAGCATCCGGGAAAACAGAACGGATGGCGGGAACGCGTACAGCAGATCCGGAGGCCACTTTGACATGAGAGCCTCTGTCGCCTCTGCTTCCTGATGGAAGTACCTGGTAAGAAATCTCGGTAGCTTGTGGTTCAAGGGTGACACAAACAATTCCAGTATTGGTTGCCCGAAATGAAGCACTAGCTTGTCGAAGAGACCTGGATGGAATGCCCATTCTCCCTCCTGTAGTGTCTCCCTGCTGAGCCAGTCGGCCTGGACATTCTCGATCCCTCTGATTGTTCTGCCCTCAAGGACGCAACACTCCTCTCTGCCCAGAAGAGAATCTTCATTGCCTCCTTGTGCAGTTGACAGGATCGCGAGCCGCCCTGCTTGTTGAGATGAGCCTTGGCAGAAATGTTGTCCGTTCTCACCAAGACGTGATGGCCCCGCAGACGGGAAGCGAAGTGAACCAAGGACAGACGAATAGCTCTTATTTCCAGCAGGTTGATCAGAAGAGAACTCTCATTTGGTGACCAAGTCCCCTGGACTAGAACCCCTTCTAACGTTGCTCCCCAGCCCTGGAGACTGGCGTCGGTGAACAGTTCCTTGGTGTGACAGACATAGTAGTTCTTGCCTGATGTGAGGTTTTTAAGAAGACTCCTCTTGACCTCAAGAGGAACCTGCAGGTTGACAGCTCGCTTCTGCATAATGTCCAGTTGATGGAGATGAAGAAACATCTGCAATGGTCTGCCATGCATACGGCCCCATTGAATCTTGTCGATGCTGGCGATCATTAAACCCAGGAGTCTGGTCAACTCCATGGGAGCTGAAGACCTGCTATTGTAGAACTGCGTGGTGAGGGCCTAGATCTTCTGGGCCTTGGACGTCAGCAGAAACAGGGCGGTACGGGTGGTGTCGATCATTGCACCCAGATGCTCCACTCGCTGGGATGGAATGAGAGAACTCTTCTCAATGTTGATTAAAAAGCCGTGATTGCAAGGACACTGCAGTGTCTCTTTGGATGGACTCCGACCATGAACTGGCCTGGACCAACAATCGTCGAAGTACAGATGGACATGAATTCCCTGGCTCCTGAGATGACTCACAGGATAGATGATCAATTTGGTGAATAGTCTGGGTGCTGTGGACAAACCGAAAGGGAGAGCTCTGTACTGGAAGTGTTGACCATAGATGCAAAAACGAAGATACTTCTTGTGAGCAGAGTGGATAGGTACATGGAGATATGCCTCCATGAGATCTATGGAGGTCAGGAACTCATTGGGAGATAAGGAGTCTGCTACCGCTCTCAGAGTTTCCATGCGGAAATGTCGCAGACGAATGAATCTGTTTAAGAACTTGAGATCCAGAATCGCTCTCCAGTCCCCGTTCTTTTTGGGAACCATAAACAAGATAGAATAGACTCCCCGGCCTCTCTCATTGAATGGAACTGGTTTGATGGCTCTGATGCTGAGAAGATGCTGTATGGCTGTCGACAATGGATCTCTTGCTCACAGATTTGCTTGTGGGTGATTGCAGGAATCTCTCTGGTGGCTGCCACAGAAAATCTATTGAATATCCCTGCGACATGACTTCCACTGCCCAGGCATCCGCCTGAGCCTCTGACCAAGCCCTGGCAAAATGAAGAAGTCGTGCCCCCACTGGCAGCCTGGTATAGTCAATTCTGTGTGGGCTTGGACTCCCTGTCACCTCTATCATTCCTGTTGAACTGGGTTCTCTGGAAACGAGGGTTGCAGGAGCCCCGCTTGTTGGACTGTTTGCTCGCATCCCAAGGAGGCTTCTTGAGATCCTGACAGAACCGTGGCAGGGCGTGGTGGTAACGAAAGGACTGAGGGTTGCGTCTATCCATGCGTCTCAGGGATCTAGGCATGGCTTTTTTCTTGTCCCTGGTTTCTACCAGGATGCTGTCTAGCGCTTCACCGAACAGACAATCACCCTGGAAGGGATAGGCGGTAACGATAGATTTGGAAAGCGCATCCGCCTGCCAAGCACGAAGCCAAAGCATTCTCCTGGCTACAGCAGTAGAAGCCAGGCCCCTGGAAGCGAAAGAGATGATGTCCAAGGTAGCATCAGCCGTGAAAGAATCGGACTTGAAGGTGCGGGAAATCCCCTCCAGTAATGCACGGTTGTTTTCTGGGATGAGCTGAACAAGCTTCCTCAACCAAACTATGGAGGCCCTGGCAGCGATGGAAGCTGTAGATGCCGCTCTGACCATCATGGCAAAGGACTCATGAATTCTTCAAAGAGTTGCTTCAAGCCTCTTATCAGTTGCTTCCTTGAGATTGCCTAGTCCATCTTCAGACACCAGGCCCGCAGTCTGGAGAGCGGCCATGGGGGCATCCACAAGCGAAACCTGTAACAACTCATCAGCATAATTAGGCATAGCATACAATTTCTTAGTGAAAGTGGGAAACTGCTTGTTGACCTCAGGCTTGTCTCAACTAGAGCGTAGTTGGCGCTCAAAGTACTCTGGAAAAGGAAATACCTTCTCCGTGCACACCTCAGGAGGAAAGAACTCCCTGATACCACCTGATTTGGATTTAAGTTTAGCCCTGGCTGCCTTCTGATATTCAGAAGCAGGTACGTCATGCAGCTCTAAAGGCTTAACCACCTTAGCTAATAGGTATTGATAGTCCTCAGACTTGAAAAATCTACTGGACTGTTCAGGAAGCTTCAGCTCCTCAGTCTCGTCCTCAGATAAAACCTCACCCTCTTCCCTGTCTTCAATGGAAGAGGCAATAGATTCTAACTCCTCCCCCCATTGTTGCTCTGTGGGCCTCTTGGGAGGGGGAGGGGGAGTCTTTTTTGCTGCCTTGGTGGGCCAGCTAGCAGGGAAATTCATTGCAGGACTCAGGTGAGGGGTCTCCTGCTGTGGAATCTCAGGCCTAGTATTTACCTTGGCCATTTCCTGATGGATAGACTGCCTAATGAACTCCATCAGCTCAGCAGGGTCAATCAAAACCGCATGGTCCTGGGGCTTACCCGTCTGTTCAGCACCTTGGGCTGGTTGCACCAGGGTTGGAGATGTGGAGAGACGTCCTCCTGCTGTCTCCGTGGCTCCCAGGATCGCCCATGCAAGAGATCCAAGGCTCGAGGCCGGGTCTCCAAGATGGCCGCCGCCTGCCCAAAGGCACGCCTGGAAAATGGCGGGCTCATCCTCCTCTAGCTGCCGATGGTGCTTCTGGGCGCTTTGCGCCGCCGTCTCTTCTCCAGCAGCCGATGTTGGGGGTGCACAAGCAAGCCACGAAGGCTGATTGGCCCCAAGGTCTTCTTGCGCTGCCGCTGATACGGCACACGCCTCTCCCTCGTCGCCCAAGGAAAAAACCTTGGGAAGCTCTTTTGCCGCCATAGCAGCTGAGAACTTGTCTTCGGGTCTACGGACCCCTGTAATCTTCACTCCAAGGTAGGAGTAGTAGGAAAGGGAAGAAGAGAAGTAGAGGAAAAAGAAAGTAGAACAGGCAAGGCAAAGGCTGTGAAAAGCGAAAATGAAGGTAAACTCTAAAGTACAGCTAAGAGTAGCTAGACTGTGCTGCTACTCCCTAGTGAGGCAGGAACAGAACTGAAGATGGGCTATTCCAAAGGCACCAACAGGAAGTGGAAAAATCTATTTCCTGCCTCCCTAAAGGCATGGTGGGAATAACCCATGCAGATGTCCTCCACCTCAGAGGGAGAATGTTGGTTTGGCCATTGTGGCCCCTCTACAAGAGATTTCAAACTGGGGGTATTATAAGGGAGCTGAGAGCATAGGTGGGTCGTTACTCACAACATGCAAACATGTAAATAAAATGACTGAAGTCTTTAACATTTAATGTATTAAATGTTTTTTTAATAAAATGTATTCAAGAACATAAAAAGCAAATCTAAATAGCTTGAGTTGCCAAGTCTAGACCTTTAAGGGCTCCATATAGAGGGAAACTTCACCAGCTGCAGCTTCGCTGTCACTGCAGGCCCCCTTCAGCTACCACTTGGCTGTGGGCCTGCAGACTTCCACATGGCTTCCTGCCTTTGCGACTTTTGCCTTGAACGGAAAGGAATCCACCCACCAATGTAAGACTGTTAGCTGCTCATCTACTATTCCTGTCCTATATGCAGTCACCTAAATGTAATCCATTTGCAAATCTGTGCTGCACAAGCTAGTAAAATGTAGAAGATGGGTACCAAAGTAGGGATGAATCTATTCTCCCCCTCCCTGGTACATTCCATCTTGTTTGTCCACAGATCGCCTTTAACCCACACTATGCTTTGCCTGTCTTCCAATACAGAAATTGTCATGTAAATTGCTGAACTGAGCATACACTTTTTGCCACTCTCTGTCCCACTCTGAGCCTGGACACGGGAAAAGCGGGATACAAATCCAATAAATCAAATCAAATTTGTCGTACCCCACACGAAAAATGCATGAGGGAAATTCACCCACACCCAAACAAATGATTGTTGTGGCCTGTATTGAAGCACACCATCACTCACACCTGCGTTCCTTTCCAGTCATATCCAGATTTTCACCTGAATGTGCACTGGCATACTGAAAATATGAATCTACTTCTCCATAGTGCTGCTTTCAATAGGAGAGGCACTTGGAATTGACAAGGATTTCCTCTTCTAGCATATCATGGCAAAGACCCTATGAAACTGATGAACTCATTGTTAATTTCATCTCATTTATGTCTGGGTAATCATTTTAGAAAACTATGACTATCATTACAATCCTGTAGAGATTTACTTAGAAGCATTAATAGTATGTCTTTGCTGGGGGCGTCTTGCAGGTAGAAGAACTGCACAGAAATTAAGCAACAAAATATTTAATGTACTGCAGAGGGGACAGGGAGAACAGGGAGGTCAAGGATGGAGACTGCATGCTGCAGGGTAATAGATGGGCATCAGCAAAGCTGCAAACTGTGCTTGCGGTGCTCTCATCTGCAAGATGAAGGGTTGCTCCCCTTTTCCTGGCCCCTGATCATAACAAAAAGCATTCTGCTACTTACCATGCACATCCTTGTAACATTCCAAGATTGGAAATTTGAAAGCGTCCCAAATACCAAGCTACAAAAAAGGAAAATTGTTTGCAATGGAGAAGCTCGTGGAAAAGAGGAAGACATCAATCAGATAGGGAACTCTCTCTAGAAACACCAGTGTGATTCCATAGCGAACACAATTGCAATATATGTGGCAGTTCCCCCCGCTCTACACACGAATAAATGCAAAGAATGTTCTGGACTTTACCTGCCATTATGATAAGCTACTGAGAGCCCCCTATAATTAGGAAGAATCAGCTCTGAAAACACAATTGTCCAGCTTGATCAATACACATCAAAGAACCACATATTGAAGACATCTCAAAAAATCAATGTGATTTGCGAAAACCTCTTTACTGCTTCTCATGAAGACCCACAAGTTTACTGAACAGGAAATGAGAAACAGGAAATTTAGCACTTCTGATTAAAGGGTACATCTGCAATAACACAGTGGATTTCTATTCCCATCTGGAAACATCTAGGTAATATCCTTCTGTGTTGTTGTTTTTTTAAACTGCAGAACTCCTAAAGGAAAGCTTGTGGCATTATACATGACTCCACTCCTCATTTACCTGAGGTGTTTTGTCCTGCAACAGGAAGGAACTACCGCTTACTGTTCCACATGTAAATCCCTTAATTACTGACTCTCCAAAACATAAATCACCATTCACTGTACTGACATTAGTCATATCTGAAACAGAATGCTTGCTATAGACAAGGATTCAGTCATGTTGTGTCAACAGAAGCCATTTCACTAAAGAAAAGAAAAGCACCATTCAGATTTGCTGTACCAATATATTTTCTCCGAACTCAACTCACTGGTGCAACTTAGTGTTAACACACACACACACACACACACACACACACACAAAGAGACTTATTTACAGGACAAATTTTTGAACTCTTATATATTTCAATATTTTGGAACTCAAGTTTAATATTTCAGTATTTGGAACTCAAGTTTAATTAACTCAAGGTTAATTACTACATTTATTTTAAGTTATGAATTGAGCATGTGAACGTTGTTGCTGATGTACACCACCCTGTGCCTTGTTTCACAGGGAAGGGCAGTCTAAAAATCTAATTGAATAAATAAATAAAAATAACTGTGAGATGCCACAGTCTATAAATTGACAGACTGCATTTTAGATCATCAGGAATCCAGATTTATACAGGAGGAAGGCAGATTTACCCTGGTCTTTCAGCTTTGATGTGTTTTTTTATACATCCTGCTACCAAAAGAGTGTGTTGGCCCTTCTTTCACTGGCCTGTCATTTAGCAGTGCTACCACAGGGCATACCCTCTGGAGAGCCAAGGGGAGAAGGCTGTCCTGCTTGGCTGGAACAGAGCATAGCAACCTTTATAACAGGGGAAGGCTCACCTAAGAACACAGGCAGAGTGAACGCCCTGGGCCGTATGGGTAGGGCGGGATATAAATCCCAAAATAAATAAAATAAATAAATAAAATTAAATTCCCTCTTGTAAAGTTTGAGAGGACAAAGGAAAACAGGCTGGGAGGGGCCTTTTTTGCATGACCAACAGAAACCAGTCCCTTTTCTCAGAAATAGGGTAAGAGAATGCATGCTTCCTCAAACAGAAGGCATTTTCACTCATGCAAGGAAGGGTCCCCAGTTCTGCATCCCCCAGGGCCACCCTCCAATGCCACGTCCCAAAAACAGCCTTTCAAGATCAGGCCTGGGGCAGAAGTAAACTGAAATCAGGGAAGCCCCGTTCTATGAACGGAATTCTGCTTATGGCTCAGTGGATCTAAACCACTGCTTTTGTCTGAATAAAAATATCAAACAGCAACTTCCATAGCAAAAAGAAAGAAACTGAGGCCCTGGTCACACAGGAGGTTTAGGCCCGGAAGAGGGACGGATCGGGGGTGCAGCAAATGGGTGTGATCACACCGCAACATCTGGGAAGTGGTGAACACCCGTCCCCGATCCGGCCCTTCAGGCCGAAAACGTGCATAAAAAAAAGAACCTGCAAAAGAGCAGGACTTACCTGAAACGCTGCAGCAAGTGCAGCCGTGGGATCGCCGGCGTGCCTGTCTTCAGGAGCATTCGAGGCTCCCGGACGAACTGCACATGCGCATACATGCGCAGCCAGCTGCTTCGTTCTCCCTTCAGTGGCTTCCCCCTGGCATCTGATCGTGCCGGGGAGCAACTGAGCGGCAGCTCAGGGGATCTCTGTCTGATCCCGCCGCCGTGTGTCTCTTTTGGTGCAGCTCTAAAAAGCCGCACTTTGGCCGTGCCCCCCCCCCCCCCGTGTGGCAGGGGCCTGAGACTGTGAACCCAGAAATCATTTCAGAATTCAGGCCACATCGTTACAGTCAAGGTCCCATTTCAGTAGTTGGTTTGCAAGCACATGCCTCTTCTTCAGTGTGTGCCTCCTGAAAAGTACAATGCAAGAAGTAATCCTCACTGAGCATAGTTGGGAAATCATTGGGACTCAGCAAATGGGTGGATAAGATCTTTGATCTTGGGCTGGATGAATTTTAATCCCCCCCCCCAGCTCAGCCTTTTAATATCGACTCACCTAGATGTTTTATTTAAAAAAACCCCGTTAAGCACAATCAGTCTTAAACACAACAAACTTGGAAGCAAAATACAACAAATTCAAGTATTTCCAAGTAACAGCATTTTAGTAAAGATGTCAGTAAATATTTCTGCAGGGATTACTGAGATCTGGCCCCTTGTACCAGATGGCACAAGCATAATGTGCAAAGAATAAATCCACGGAAGTTATTTTTTTCTAAAAACAAGGTGACTTTGCACATTAAATGTCATGTAAAAGGAAGAAATGGCTTTCTTCTACAAGGCATCCATCTCATAGTTTAACACAGAATTAAAATGTTTAAACATAACCTGAATACAACCAGCAGAAACTCATTTGTTAAGGTCAGACTCTCACATTTGGACCAATCAAAAGAGAATGCTGTGGCTTCCATCCAACACTTAAGAGGCTGGGAAGTGGTGAATTACTACCTTAAGTATTAAGAGTGCTAGAAAAGGAAACATGGGCTAGGCAAATAAGAGGACAGACGTACCAGTGAGCAATTTAGAGCCTAAATTAAACAGCAGAATTGAAAACCCAGCCTTAAATTTGTTCCCAGTGCACTGTGGTTGAGAAATTTCCATCCTGCACACAAGAGTGGAAGGCTGCAGACAAGGTCACTGTTGTAACAGTCTAGCAGTTTGTGGTTTATGTAAATGTCTGGGTTATGTACAGTTCAGTGATTCCACTGCTGGAATCATGTCAAGACAATCCATGCAGGTGTCTTTGGCATTGCCCACCGCTGCACCAGAAACACGTACAGGCAAATTTTTGGCTATTTTATGCTTACTTAAGTGTAGAGGATTGAACAGAAAAGCAGCATCGAACTCTCTTGCTAATGGAAATGCTGCACTTGAAACCAATGGAGCTGCTTAACGCTGGAATTATGACACTGGAAAAGAGCTTTCGAGGGTTAGAGTGAGGCGTCCCCAGTATTCTGAAGGCAATCCAGCAGTAGCCGAGGTCCATCCAGGCCGACATCTCCCTTCAGGTATTTAGCCTGTGTGGGGACAGAGTAAGCCCTTGGGCATGAGTCAAAGGCAAGAGCCTTTGCCTTACCTCCTGGGACCTGCGAGAGTCAGTTTGGCCAACCTGGACCAATCCAGATTTGCTTCTGTTCTGTTTGGCTGTTTTTTTCTAATTTGGAAATGGTTTGTTGCTTGTAAGCCGATTTAGGTACCGCCACAGAGGGGAAATGACCTAAAATGCTTAAATAAATAAATAAATAACCAGCTCTGGGTCATTGTTTTTCCCCCATCGTAACCAACCTGGGAGTCACAATCGCTGTTCTAAACTAGTGTTCTGAAACCATAGCTGACTGGCTAATAAACTGAACATGAATTTTGACAGAGCAGAATTGGTAATACAAAGGGGATGGGAAGGTCTGTTGGATTGCTTAGGGCTGATGAGTGCTCCTGCTTCTGAAGGACTGGGCATGCATTTCGGAGTTCTTCTGGATCTTGGACTGCTTTCAAAATCTCAGGCGGCAGCTGCCTTCAGAAGTGCATCTTTGGAACAATGCATAATTCGTACACTGAAACAATTCCAGGAGAACAGAGACCTAGTTTCTTGCATCCTCATTCTTGTAATGCCAAGGAACAGCTGAACTCCTACGTAGGGCTAGCCTTTGAAAGCATCAGGAGATGCAGTTGGCAGAGGAAGTGGCTTCATTCCTTTTCATATGGATGAGAAGGCAAGCACCTACCCGGCCCCATGAAGCAAGTGAATGGGTTTCTTCTAAGGAGGGCTATGTTTTTGCTGCAGTTCAGTGGGAAAGTCACAGAATGTAGCATTCACCAAAAATACCCCTCAGCTGTCTTAAACAGTAGAAAAGAGCACGAGTCCAGTAACACCTTCAAGACTAACAAAATATGTGGCATGGTGGGAGTTTTCATGAGTCACTGCTCACTTCTTCATGAAAGCTCCTACCCTGCCATATATTTTGTTAGTCTTTTAGGGGGCTACTGGACTCTTGCTCTCTTCTACTGCTACAGACAGACTAACATGGCTGCCCATCCTGATCTATCAGCTGCCTTAAAACAGCTATTTTTAAGTGGACATATTGCTCAATCTTATGGTTGCACTGCTATGTTTCAAAATGGTGGCAACGGAAAATAAAACGGACATTCAGCCACTGGTTATTGGAGGAGAACGTGTGGAGAGGGTGTCTACTTTTAAGTTTTTGGGAGTGACTATTGAGCAAAACTTGACCTGGAGCGCTAACACCATGGCTCTGGTGAAGAAGGCCCAGCAGAGGCTCTTTTTTCTCAGACTTTTAAAGAAAAATAATTTGAGTGAGAAAACATTGATGTCCTTCTATCGCTGCTCAATAGAGAACATTTTAACATACTGTGTCTGTGCCTGGTTTGCCAGTTGTACGGCTGTGGATAGGAAAGCACTCCAGACAGTTATCATCACAGCCCAGAAGTTCATTGGCTGCCCCCTCCCATTCCTGGAGGAATTGTATAGTTCTTGATGTTTGAAAAAAGCAAAGAACATTCTGCAGGATTTGTCACACCCTGGACATTCCCTGTTTGAACTGCTGCCTTCGGGCAGAAGATATAGGACAATTAAAACAAGGACAAACAGATTAAAAAATAGTTTTTATTCGAGAGCTATTACTGCCTTAAATGCTGTATGAAATTGGAATTTGGGTGACATTAGTGGTTTTAAGTTGCTATGTTAACCTTAAGGGAGTTATGAGATAGTTGTGAATGGTTGTGTGAGTGTATATGAATATTGTTGTAGATCACCGAAATGATTGCATCTTAATTTCGTTGTACTATGTACAATGACAATAAAGTATATTATTACTATTGTTATTATTACTAACAGCAGATGTTTGCCCATTAAGTGACAAAAGTCACCCAAAGGTTTTATTTGTTTGGTTGTGAATGATTCTCCTACTTATTAAGCAGAGTTACCTACCCATCCTCTGAGTTTATCTTCAGCCACCATGCTTCGAGGGGCCTGGAGATGGATGGGTGTCAACCCAAGGAAGAGCCTTCTTGCTCATGGGGCCAAAACTTTGGAACTCCCTACCCAGGGATTTTCACCTGTTTCCCTCTATCATTCTATTCCACCATTGGGTGAAGACTTTTTTTGGAGTGGTTGGAGTAACCCCAGTAACTGTTATTGGCCCTTCTCCCTTTAAGTGCTTGTTATGCATGTGTATATGTTTTTATTGAATTGTTTATTACACATAGACTTTATCTTAAATGCTGTTTTAATGTTGAAATAAGTTTGAGTCCAGTGGCACCTTTAAGACCAACAAAGCTTTACCAAAGTGTAAGCTTTCATGTGCAAAACACACAAAAGCTTACACTTTGAATAAAACTCTGTTGGTCTTAAAGGTGCCATTGGACTCAAACTTTGTCCTGCTGCTTCAGACCAACATGGCTACCCCACCTGAATTTTTCTTAATGTTGAAATGCTTGACTGTTTTGATGTTTGCTGCCTTGGGGACCCTATTTGGGTGGGAAGGCAGCAGCAGAATGTTTTAACTAAATAATAAATTAATACTCCGCATTGTCTTACAGTTACATGTACCAGTAATGGGTTATGTGCATGGAGATTTGTTGCGCCCCAAGGCTGGTTCTCTCTCTCTCCCTCCAGATCTCTACATGTTAATGTTGTGGATGAGAGTCAGATGGGCAAGATATGCTGTGACAGTTATGGAGATGGAAAGGTGGGCTGGCATCCTTGAGACAGGCAGAGTATGGGGAAGATAGGCTTTCTGGGATAGGGAGGGTCGTTTATGAACTAAAAGGAAAACACACTCGCTCTTTGATGTGTTTAACACCTATTGGTTGGCAGGTCCGTGATCTGGAGGGCTTGAGTCCCAGGACCTGGCACCAGATTGGCCTAGGCTGTAGGAGTCCACTGGGGAGAGGTCTGAGAAGGGGAGCTGTTCCTTTGTTTGTTGGTTAGAGGGAGGGAGATGAGAGCAGGGGGAGGGAAGCTCACTCCCTCGTGCATGTGTTACATGGAGGGATGATAGAAGAGGTTGCTTGCAGGGATGGCTTTGTAGGGCACTATTTATTTATTTATTTATTTACTGAGAAGGGGAACTGTTCCTTTGTTTGTTGGTTAGAGGGAGGGAGATGAGAGCAGGGGGAGGGAAGCTCACTCCCTCGTGCATGTGTTACATGGAGGGATGATAGAAGAGGTTGCTTGCAGGAATGGCTTTGGAGGGCACTATTTATTTATTTATTTATTTATTTATTTATTTATTAAGATTTATACCCCCGCAAGATACAAGATTGTTGCAAATCGAAGGACATGATTTGTTACTTGGATGGAATGCCTTTTTATGGTATGAGAAAGCAAATTCCCATAAGTACTTTAAACAGCATTGGTTGAGAACCTCTTTACTTAAAGTTTGGGACGGAATCCATAAAAATTTTTATACTAGAAGATCGAGACTAATAACACCATTAGAGGCATTTACGCTGCCAAATGCTTATACAGGAGAAGAAACATTGAGGTATCAGGACATTTTGGATAGTAAGGACAATCTTAAACTACTGGAACATCTGTCCTGGTGGCAAAAAGCACAGCTGGAATCAATATATTTGAAGGACAAAAAAGTGGGATTTAATTGTAAAATAACTGAACTGGAAAATGTTATGTTAACAGCAGATAGTAAAATGATAAAGAAAATATATAAAATGTTGTTGGATGATACAATGGTAGATGAAATTGTGAAGAATAATATGATTGCATGGGCTCAGAATTTAGGGCATACTATAAATCTGGAAGATTGGGGGCAGATTTGGGAGAAAAATATTAAAATGACATACAAAAAAGTTTTGGAAATGGGTCCATAGTTTGATGGAGAAGATACTAAGAGCAAAGATTCCATTTACTCCAGAGGTCTTGCTGTTGAATATATTTCCAA
>NW_015169218.1:35014-58636 GCF_001447785.1 Gekko japonicus
CGTCAGTCAGGGCAACCAGCACTGTCTCCGTCCCATGACCTGGCCGGAAGCCAGACTGGAATGGATCCAGGACAGAAGCGTCATCCAGAAAGCTCTGAAGCTGTGTCGCCACCGCCCTCTCGATCAATTTGCCCAAAGAGGGGTAATTAGACACCGGCCGATAGTTGGCCAATCCAGCCGGGTCCAGAGTTGTTTTTTTTCAGGAGAGGACGGACCATCGCCTCCTTGAGTACCTCAGGGAACCATCCCTCCAAGAGGGACGTGTTGATAATCTCCCTTACGGCACCTCGAAACCCCTCATGGCCCGCTTTAATGAGCCAGGAAGGGCACGGATCAAGACGGCACGTGGTTGGGCGCACAGATGTGAGCAGTCTGTCAACTTCCTCCAGACTGAGCGGGTCAAAACATTCTAAACCCTGCGAAGGCGCGCAAGGGGCCTCAAGTTCGCTCACTGTTTCAATTGTGGTAGAGAGGTCACGGCGGAGCGTCAAGACTTTATCTGCGAAATAGCTCGCAAAAGCCTCACAGCCAATATCCAATTCCCTACTGTTTTGTCTGCCTTGGGGCAGAGCTGTCAAAGACCGAATTGTTCTAAATAATTGGGCTGGGCGTGAGCTCGCAAACGCAATCCTGGCTGCATAGAACTCCCTCTTAGCAGCCTTGACTGCCATCTCATAGGATCTCATAAACATCCTATAGGATGTTCTTGATGCTTCGTCGTGGGCATGCCGCCACCGTCTCTCTAGCTGTCTTAGCTCTCGTTTCATGAACCGCAACCCCTGGGTATACCAAGGGGACAGCCTAGAATGAGAGCGCAGAGTGTGCCTGGGAGCGATCTCATCAATGGCTGTGGAGAGTCGGTCATACCAGTCCTCCACAAGCTCATTCAATGAGCCGCCAGGGGGCATCGGATCCCGCAGAGCCATCTGAAGCCGAACAGGATCCATTTCGCTCCGCGGGCGAGCTAAAATCTGCTCGCCGCCTAAACAGGGTTGGGGTGGGACATTCAGACGAGCCTTCAGGGCAAAGTGGTCCGACCATGGTACTGCCACTGCAGTAATCCGTTCCACTGTAATCCCTGCCGTGAAGATCAAATTGAGCGTGTGCCTGGCCCGGTGCGTGGGGATCGCTACACATTGAGAGAGTCCCAGTGCCGCCATGGACGATACTAGGTCCGTAGCCTGGCCGGAAGCATGGGCATGGACGTTGAAGTCACCCAGGACCAAAAGCCTAGGGTGCTCCAGCGCCCAGCCTGATACGGCCTCCAGCAGGGACGGCAGGCTACTGGCCGGTGCGTTATTCGGTTGGTACACTAGCCAGATCGCCAAACTCTCCACAGTTGGCAGGACTAGATATTCAAAGATTGTAAGTAACTACCCAGTCACCTTGCCTTTTCTGTTTATTTTGCTTAGCTGTCTCTAGAACTGTCTTGTAGTTGCCCTGAGATTGTGGCTTGTAGTAATAAAGTTGTTTAACTAAAGCACCCGCACACTTCCTTACTCATAGCCTTGCTAACTTGCCTATGCTAACAAGATGTACCCCTTTAGTGATAGTCCTCAGGTGACACTAAGAGAGAGGGGGCAGATTTTCAACCCCAAGGGGGGTAGCATACCATCAGGGCACAAGAGAGCGCAATCAGCAGTTCCTACCCCAGCTTTCTAACCAGGCTGCAAGCTGGCAGGTCAAGACAGGGGAGAAAGTACCCTCACAAGAAGAAGAGGAGGAGGAGGAGGAGATTGGAGTGACTTACAAACTCTCAGAGTGACTTACAAACTCTTTTCCCTTCCCTTCCCCTCCCCACAACACAGACCCTGTGAGGTAGGTGGGGCTGAGAGAGCTATATCGAGACCTGCTCGTGAGACAACAGCTCTGAGAGAAACTGTGACTGACCCAAGGTCATACCAGCAGCTGCATATGGAGGAGCGGGGAATCAAACCCAGTTCTCCCAGATTAGAGTCCACGCTCCTAACCACTACACCAAACTGGCTCTCCCATCACCGTCGTCCCATCACTGTCAACGTCGAAACATCACTATTAACTAAACACAAGGCTTTTAAATTCCAATTTTCAGTTTCTCTGAAGTCTAAAATACTTTTTCGTCCTACTGCTGTGATTCAAAAAATTTAACATTCGCCTGGTTACATGACTCTCTCACACAACCAAGGTGGACTTCATTAAAAAAAAGAAGCATCTGAAAAAGACCTTACCAGCATCTGGACTAAGTTTGGATGACCGCATAATTAGGTTGACTGCATAACTGGACACAGATATAATACATATGCCATATGGAATCCCCCTTTCCCTGGTCTCCTTGGTTGTTTTTTGTTTTTCTTTTAACTGATACATATCCATCCACATATTAAACAAGTCAGACATTGCTTTATTTTTTTTTCCAGGCATCAACATGGATTTGGTCACCTAAGTAAACAAGAGAGCTGGAGCCCCCTCTGTCTGATTCCACCCCTTCTGAACATCCTGAAGCGGCCCATGCCTCCCTCACTCTGCCTGGCATCTTTGGCAGCTGGAGCCACTACTCTGGTGATGGGGTCAAGGGCCATGCTCTAAATCTTCACATGCCAAGATGCATAACATCAAGTCTAATGCTCAGAAGAAGGAACTACTGATGCAGAAGGTCACTAATTGCCAGTTTCTCTGTGTTACAAGAGGCCTGGAAAGAAATCAACATAAGAAACACAGAGGAATAGGACACATCCTGACCCTTTAATTAGCAAGGGATTACACACGGAAGGCAGAGGCAGTCAAACGTTAAACAGAAGAGAGAATGCACTTTTCACGATGGGATGCTGCACATATGTATAGTACATTCCCTAAGCAACACCAAAGGAAACTTTCAGAAACCAGAGGCACAATACAGGGGTGGGTTTGTAGCACATACACTGTTAAAAATGTGACAATTCAAACACATTTTAAAATGTACTATCCAAATGAGGTGTTAAATATGTATTCTCTACTTAACTCTAAAGGCTTTTCATAATGATAGCTAATGCTCAACATGGCCCCATCTGTGGATACTTAAATATAGAGTGTGAAGCCATGGACAGACAAGACACATCTTTCTCCAAATCTGAAAAAAAAATCCCAGGTTTGCAGAAAAACCTGGATTCTAAAAACAAAGTTAAAAATACATTGGAGGGTTAACTCCCTTCCCCCCCCCAAAAAAAGAATTTTTTGGTTGTGTCCCCCATAACCATGCAAATGGGCCAGCGTTTTCCCAGCAACAGGGAAAGGAAGAAGGAAACGAGGGAAAGCTGAAGACAGTGGCGCAGTTGAAGATAGATTGGCTGGTGGGTGGAAAGGGGAGAAAGAATCAGGATAACAGGAGAGCCTTTGGGGGCTTTCAGGGAAGCGAATGAGGAAATAGTGGGAGAGGGGAAACAACGTGTCTCCCACAAGTCTCTGAGCTCTGTGCCCTTGGATAACAAAAGTTTCAGAATTAATACGGATCTAAAAGCTTTGAGATCTTTTGGTCGCAAACCCTGTGGTGCTGGAGCTTCACATGAGGCCCAGTGATAAAAAAATGTCATTAATTTCTCAACTCTTTTGCAAAATCATTGCTTAGTGTATGACTTTCCTGATATGTACTGTGTTGTAGCTTCCCTCTCATGGGACTGTTCACTATCCTCATACAAAACGCTGCGGTCCTTGTGATGCCCAGCATTAAACATTGCCGGCACTGGCCTGCAGCTGTAACCATGTATGGTATATCCGGAATAAATATTACTATACATATCAAAAGGATGCTTTGTTTGTTTGTAATCATGTAAGTATTAGTGGACAGGGAATACCTGCAAGTGGCAACCATGACCTTTAACTTTAGCAACAGGTCCGTTGGACACCCAGAAGAAAGTAGGAGACCACCACCCCCTCCCTAGATTTTGTGCATCACTTACCACGGAATGCACAGGGGAAGAGTAACCAGAAGCACAGACTGAGACTCACCCTACCCCCCAACAGGAAGTGAGAGATCAGCCCCACCGTTCTCCCATTATGTGCAGAGAACTCAGAGGGAGGAGCTGTCAGTGGCCATTAAAATAATGGCTGGCTACTAAGACAAAAAACACAATCTGTAGCCTCCTGCTCGTACACATGAAAAGTGGCACGACTATTTCAGTATTTTAACCACTACCTCTGTACAATTAGTAGGACAATTTTAGTGTTTTTCTTCCAGTGCTGTACATTTCCTTGGCAGGGACAAAACGGTAAATCTTACAGGAAAGCAGATAAAGGAGAAAGCACAGCAGGATCCCGTTCCCCCTAGGCTGATGATTTGAACACAATTTAGTTTATAGTTAACTCACAGCATGACTTCTGCAATGTCCTTTATCATCTACAAAGCTGTTTCCTCATTGCTCATTATCATTATCCATAATAAGACAATAAAAGATGTTTTTCATGCAAAATCTGGAAGGGGAAAAAATTGCACAGTGGCACACATGAAGCAAAAATATGACTCCTTTCAGCCACTCTCTTACACTAGAACCCAAGTAGAGCTAGTAGAATCTTAACCATATGTTTATAAGTGAAAGACATGTGCCATACTTTCCCCCCATAAGATTTATATCATGCACATCCACAAAAGCCATCAGGGTGGCTAATCAGACCAAAAATGTTAACCCAGTACAGTCTAAACCACATACCAGCAATTTAACAGCACCTATATTCACAACAACTTGTTCAACAACTTGATCAACAAGACCTACCACCCCCAAAACTAAGACACTACCAAAAAAACCCTTGGAAGTTAAATCTTAACACAACAGCATTTCCCAGCTATATTTACAAAACCCAGGAATAGTAAAAAACCAAAGCAAATCAACTACAAAATAAAAGCCTGGCCTACAAACAATTCACTGGGTCAGGAAGGAGAGGAAAATGGGGTTAAGCCCCTTTTTTCAAAAGCTCTGCAAAAGGCAAACATTTTAGCAGACTTCCAGAAGGCCAGTAAAGAGAGGCAAACTAGCTTACGTGAAGGGAGGGGAGATCTAAACACTGGGACCCATGGCACAGAAGGCTCTCTCTCACATGCTTACTATCATCGCCTCAGGTGAGGTTGGCACACAAAGGAATCTCAAAGCTACAGGCATAATGAACAAGGGTCACAGCCAGCCAGCCAAGAACAAGCAGAGCAGATCTGACTGGCCAGCTGGAGTTCAAACCGAGGGATCTCCACAATAGATGGCAAAGGCCCAGAGAGCTGCAACCTGGCAGGAGACAGCCACTGAGGAAGAAACATAAGATGGTGTTTTTGTAGATGTTGAACCAACAGAGGTGGGAGCTAAACTGAAGGATTGTATATAAGGAACTGACAGCCCCATCCTCTCCTCTTGATCGTGCCAAGATCTAAACACTGGGCTTTCCGCTCAAGTGAGACTGGTGCGTGGGAGGCCTTGAGTTGCCAGGCATGGCCTTCTCCAGGCATCAGCTCTGGCCCTGTGCCTTACTGGCTTCTGAAGTCTGAGGGGAGCCTCAAGGAATGCAGAGGGCTGATGGGCTCCTGAATGGGAACCTGCTGTTGGGGCGGAGGTAGGAGGTCTCCCCCACAGCTTCCAAGGCGTACAAAGCCTTGAACGTAGTCAGGACCATGGTGGAGTTCCTCTTCCCTTGAGGACTCTTCTCCACTACTTAAGAGTCTTGTTGAGACTGGCCACATCTTGACAGACAGGCTCATGTAGGTGTAGGCAGTCCCTCCAATACACCAGGCCAAAGCCCTTAAGGGCCCCGAAATAAACTGATAGTCAGTGTAATTGCTGTAACATAGGGAAATTATGATCTACACAGCAAATTCTATTTAAACAGCCTAGATGTCAAGCTGTGCACCATTGGAAGGTTCTCAAACATCTTCAAAGACAGTTGCACATATACAACAAATTTAGAGTCCAGTGGCTCCTTTAAGATCAAAATTTATTCAAGGTACGAGCTTTCATGTGTATGCACACTTTATCAAATACATTGGAATGGCAGTCAAGGTTCAAACTTTGAAAGTTTGACATATGTACATGCAAATGTAGTGCATTACAGTAGTCTCACATGTAACCATGGTTGCGTCCCCTGTTTCAGGAGCTGCTGCAACTGATAAAGCATTCACAATGCTCCAGTTTGGTGCAGTGGTTAAGTGCGCGGACTCTAATCTGAGAGAAACGGGTTTGATTCCCCACTCCTCCACTTGCACCTGGCTGGATGACCTTGGGCAAGCCGTAGTTCTGATAAGAGCTGTTCTTGAAAAAGAGCAGTTTGTCAGAGCTCTCTCAGCCCCACCTACCTCACAGGGTGTCTCCTCCTCCTCTAAGCTGTGGAGTCTTGTGAGCAAAAATTCTACCTTGTGAGCTACTGGCATTAAAGTTGTGAGCAAGCGATTTGGCTACTGCATAAATTAGCTTGCTCTTGAGCCATCCATCCTATGCTAAAACAAAAATTTGTGAGCCAGAGGCTGAAAAACTGTGAGCTTGTTCACATTAACTCAGCTTAGAGGGAACACTGAAGCAGTATAAGTTAGAACAGGCACTCCTGGCTACCTCCACTACCAATGTCCCAAAGAGTGGGACGGGATTCATGAGCACTCTCAAAGTGTTCCCTCAAGGGGAACACTGCCTAGAATACACTGAACCCCTGCTGCTTTTTGGGTTTTTACACCTAGCCAATAGTACTTTTGACTTGTCTCTACTCAGCCAAGGGCATGTGGGCAAATAATCAAATACCACCTCAGTGCTGCTCATTTATCTCTCCAGAAGTTTTATCTGAAGCTCGATTATCGAATAGGACAAACTGATGACAACTAATACAGTATACATTTTTGCAGTGACATCGTTTCATCCTTGTTATGTTTCTCTTTATACTTAATCAGCTTGTGTCATGACATATCCTTCTTCTGCATTCCAAAGCCATGCCCATCAAGGCTCACCTCCACTAAAAGGGATCTGTCTTTTTTAAATAGCTGAGGAACAGGAAGGCTATTCTGGTGGGACTACACAAGAGAAAACCTACTAGTCAGGCAAATAAAGAACGTATAATAAAGAAATAGGATCACCCTTCCTCTGTACACATATGTGCCCCAAATATGGAGAACGAAATGTCATCTGATTGTCTGGTTTCTTGCACAAATGCAGTTCCAAACAAACACAAAGCTACTGTGTGTTAGAACACAACTCCATCAGAGGAAACTAAAATAAAGTTCTTTCTTTGAAAGTACGTATATTTTAAAATATTTTATGGTCCCTGGATACTTAAAACAAAGCTGGCAAATGAATTTTACATAGAGTGTACAAAGAAAGTTAAACTGTATTAGCATTCAATCTTTTCAACTATCCTATTTTTACCTAGATTACAATCATCATCCAGTTTCTTTCAATGTGCAATAAAAGGGACAATGGTCTTGCAGTGTGCCACTGCATGAATCTCTCCAAGCTCATCTCCAAAGCTGCAAAATGCTATTGCACAGCCACCTCTAACTTTGCAACAAACCCCCAATATGCACCAAATCCATTCCATTCCTGTCTTGATGGCAAGACCTCCCACACTCTCCAAGGAACAGGATCATGCAAGTTCAGATTCATACTCTTAAAACACTCTGGATAAAGAAATAAAAGCAAAATGATTGCAAATACTAAGCAAGGCACTACAGAAATTAAGAGTAACACCGAACTCAACTGCAGTAACGAACAGGAACTACAGCAAAGTGCATGAAGAAAAGACATCTCCTTTCTGAGGTTAGAGTGCTATTTGTTGACAGGTGTGCAAACTAACAACTTCTGTTATCACTTAGGGACTAAGCACCTACGCTGATTACAGACATAACATTCCTAACATTTTATCACATTCTATGGTGACCAAAGCACACACAGCTCAGAAAGGGACTGTGCTCCAAACGGTAGGCTTAATCCTTAAGGGTCACAAGGGGCAGATACCAGGCTCAGCCCCCTCCCCAATGCTATTAGCATGAAATAAAGAAAACTAACAGAGAGAAGAATTCTTTACAGTCAAGCCAACAGAACCTGACACATAGCTTTGGCTGACAGAGATAACATTTTAAACTGACACTGTCAGACTACCAACTGGATTGGCTTATTTGAAAGCACAGGGTTTTATTTTGCACTGAAACCAATACCAAAGCATTTAACATTTTGATTAGCCTATTCTGTCAGTGCGGTTGTAAAGGAGGCTTCCCTAGTTGACCAGAGGTGTACATGTGAGGGGAAGGGGGGTAACATTTCTGCTTTGGTCATGCAAAAACACATGCACCATGCAAACCAGTATACAGGTGCGAAACAAAATGAGAAGGAAACACTCGGGGAAGAATCCATTCAACTTATGGTGTCATCACCACACTTGCCAAATGAGAATTGCTTGAGGTTCTTTGCTTCCTCCTGTGGTTCATGTAAAGTTTTAACGGTGCCTAACATGACAGTGAAACCCTGGGTCCACTATGTAGGCTATATAATAATCACACAGGAGCAGCAAAACATTTTTCAGTGATTGTTTTCTGAAGGAAAACATGTCAGGATAGCCACAGGATCCACTGTGAAAACTGCACTTCAAATTGAACAGAAATTCCTCAGACAGGTTTCCTGAAGGAAGCTGTTGCAATAAGCCATTGTAAAAAAAAAAAAAAAAAAAAAAAAAGCTCAATACACTAAGTTTTAAGTTCTTAAGTGCTACAGAAAAGTTGGTCTCCCTTGCTGATAGTCTCCAAGCTTTGGCAATTCCAGTCACAAGACTGTTATGCGCAGCGAAGAAATCTTTTTTTTTTAATGAAGATATGGTTAGCCTGTTTTCTAGCAGTGTCTGTCCTCACAAGTCCTCTTTGAGGTCACCGAGTAGGTGGAGGCAACAGTGCTGAGCCAAGAGTATTGGTGGAGTCAGCAAAGAGAGCTCTAAGTCCGTCGCTGGCCAAAGATTCCGCAGGGAAAAGAAAACAAGAAGTGCAAAAGTGGTTGGCCTTCTACGACATCCAGTTGTTAGGTGTTTTTTTTCCCTTTAAATACAGTGGGGGAAATAAGACAAACAGACACAAGGCACCAGCATAAATTATAAAAACTGGAATGCCAGTCTGCCAAGCTGCATTGATGTGGCATCTTCTTCAAGGTTTCAGACCTTGGCTTCAGTCTTCCTTGGCATCTCATCTCTTTCCTCTACCACAAAATCAATTAGCCAAGGCAAGCCTTGGAATGATTTAGCTCTGGGGTTATGGAATGTGTTCCTTCTCCCTTGCTCTGCAGTCTGCATAAAGGTGAAGAAGGCGACAGGCAGAAGTAACTGTCTCCAGCAACCCACAACCTTTCAGTCACCCAGTCCTATGTAACCTGGTACCTGCCTGTGTGGAGGTGTTGCCGTAATTCCAACTTGCAGCTTCAGCAGAATCCTTTGCAGATCGCAAACTACATTCTGGAGGGTTGCTCATATACTTCGTATGCCGATTAGAATGATTCACAGAGATTTACTGAACTGCACTGCCAATTTTTCCTAGCTAGAAGCTAAAGAGAAAAAAGAAAACAAGAATGCTTCAGGTTAGACTGATTCTAAACAGAAATGATCCTTGTATCTCCCCCATCTCTTTCTTCTGTAAAGGAAACCAAACTGTAGATCTAAAAATACAGTATAGAATTCACAGCAAAAGGACATTTCTCATTAAAAAATTTTAAAAACCTTGAATATGTCCAACCTCAGCATCCCAAAGTTACACATAGACTAAAGTTTCAGTGGCACCTTTAAGACCAACAAGGTTTCATTTAAGTTGTGAGTTTTTGCAAAACCTCACACCTTAAATCAAACTTTGTTGGCCTTAAAGATGCCACTGAACTCAAACTTTGCTCTACTGCTTCTGAACCAACACAGCTACCCACCTGAATCTATCTTACACGTAGACTGCTAAAACAAATACATGAAATGACAGAGAACAGACAGCAGATGGGGTTCAATGGGGCAGGGGTGTGCTTTTACTAATGGCTTCCATGAAGATAGTTTCAGAAAGTAGCCATGTTGGTCTGCAGTAGAACAAGATGGGTAGCCATGTTACTCTGTCTGTAGCAGTAGAAGAGACTAAGAGTCCAGTAGCACCTTAAAGACCACCACAACAAATTTTGATATTCTTTAAGGTGCTACTGGACTCTTACTCTTTTCTTTTTCTTTCTTTTTTTGAAATCCCCTGAGGGATATTTTTTATTATTTTTATATAAGACTACAAAACTACAAAGAAAATATAAGAGAAGGGGACTACATATAAGGGTAAAGGATAGATAACCACACTATACTAAAAACCCAAGAGGAGGAGATCCTATCCGTGTTAATCAAAGTGTTATTAATAAAAGTGTTAGTACAACAATATACTTGTAGAGTTCTTGTTTGTCTCGGCTTCAATGTTAGCATGTTAGTTGTTGTGAGAGAACTTTTGGAGCATCTTCTTGTTATTTGCTTCAAAAGTCAATTTTCAGAGTCCTTCTGTCTTTACTTCGGTTTTCTGTCTCTGAAATAATATGTAACATTCATTGCGCCTGCACCCGTTTCTACAGCAGAGTCCTCATCCATTCCAGAGGTAGCGAAGTCACTTGATTTTGATTCTTCCTCTTTGGATTCTTCCTCCGGTCCCAACTGACGTCTCAAAAATTCTTTGGCTTTAAAAATGGAGTCAATCTTTTCTCTTTTGTCCTTGATTTTAAAGATGACACCGTCTGGGATCGCCCACCTGTACGAAATTCCATTGGTTTGAAGAAATTAAGTCCTTATAGCTTTTCCTCTTTTGGCAAATTTCAAATGGAATGTCTTTTAAAGTTTTAATGTTTGTATTCCCCAGTTTCAGTGGAGTTGCTGAAGTCGCTTTTTAAAATAGCATCTCTGGTCTGTCTTTTTGAGCATCTGACCACAATTTCTCCAGGCAGGCTATTTTTTTTTAATATAATTGTATACCCTATAAGCAGTCTCCATCTCTTTTACAACTTCATCCACTGTTGAGCCTATTGCTGGGGTGATGATCTCGCTGAGCAACTTCCTCAGATCCTCCTTTTCCGATTCAGGAACTCCTGGAATCTGAGAATCATATTGGCTTTTTCTATTTGTAGCTGTAACAAACGGTTTTCTTGGAAGTTTTGTTTTGCTTCAACTTCCCCCATTCTTTTCTTCATTTTCTTATTTGTGGTGTCTATCTCTTTAATTCTCTCAGTCGTATGTTCCACTTTCTTCGCTGTTTCTGCCAGTTGGAACTGCTGGGATGCGAAGTTTTGATTCAGGGAAGTCAGTTGCTGGTTAATACCATCGAGTTGCTCCATCACCGGCTTGAGCATATCCACTGACATTTTCATGACGTCTGCACCCTCTTCCGGTTTGGGGCTCTGACTACTCACCGGTTTAGTTTTAAACTTTCTTTGCGAGGCCGCCATTTTATACAATTGTTTACAATTCCAAACTGCTTCTCGCGGACTCGAAAAATCATCGCCTCAATGTCAGCGCTCAAGTCTCTCAAAACAAAATCGCTGCTTGTTTCCCCCCGCCCCTTCATTACGCTTATCTGTCCATTTGCATAAGAGGCGTCCCTCTTTGCGCTCCGCTTTTCCCATGGGGGGGGGGGGTAATTCGCTTTTAAAATATTCCATTTATTTTGAACTCACGTTCATTGTCGGTCATTTATCTGACCTTGCTCGCAGTAATCGATATTCCACTCGATCTCCAGCACTTGTTCCAGTCGAATCAGCTTGTGCCCGAGGGCCACACAGCAGCAGGACCGTCAGGGTGGAGGGAAGCCTCAATTCTCTGGCATTGAGCCGTCGAAGAGGCTGCCCCTCAAAAGCCCTCTGGCCTGAAGCCTATCGCAAAAGCTCCGTATGAGTGCTACTTGAGGTAGCACCCCTCCATATCGCTGGTGTGTGGGCCGCTCCCCCGAGGTCTGGGGAGAACGACCGCCATCACTGATCCACAAACCGGAAGTTCCGACTCTTACTCTTTTCTACTGCAATAGACTAGTTAGATTTTAGTCCAGTAGTACTAGGGCCGCCAGGGCCGTTTAAACGCCAGTGGAGAGATGGGGGGGGGGAACGTTCCGGGAGTGGGAAGTAATGTCACCTGGAAGTGATGTTGGCATGTCGGTGATGTCAGGAGGACGCTCTAGTTTTTGGGTAAAACTCTATGATAAAATCAGCCTCAAACCATAGAATTTTGCCCCCAAACCAGACCTTTACCCCCCTGATGTCACTGACATGCCTATGTCACTTCCAGGTGGTGTAGGCACGTCGTGTTTATTTCGGTAATGTCACTTTTGGGGGGGGGGTTTCTCCCGCCAGCAGGCAAGAGCCCCAAAAAAGGGCAATCGCCTCCTCCAACTGGGGAATGGCAACTAAGTAGTACTGTAGAGACCAACAAGAGTTTTGGGGTATAAGCTTTCGAGAGTCAAAGCTCCCTTCGTCAGACACAGTTTTGACTCTCAAAAGCTTATAACCAGAAACTCTTGTTGGTCTCTAAGGTGATACTGGACTCAAACCTGTTTTACTAATGTGTTGCACTTCTTACGGGTAGATATTAAAGCAGACACTACAGGTTTCTCAACTATTATCTGTGTTCTGATTTGAAGACATATGGTAGACTTCCTTACATTACTCTACCACATGACTGAACTGAAAGGCTACCTATTTAAATCAACATTTCTCTTCCTTCTCATCCTCCTCTGGCTGTAATCCTTTCACCTGAAATAAACACAGACGCTGAATTGTTTGGAACAGAGACCACCCAGCATTTGCTTGCAACCTTTATTATTTGTAGGCAAAGTCTTTACCACGTTCCACCTGTAATTTGTCTAAATCTTCTCCTTGACATAAGTGTGTGCATACACTGGATGAGTCTGAGAGTACTTGAAGCAAAAATGGAACTGTGTGAAAACAAAATGTAAGATCTGTCTAAGCTATGAATTCAATAGTTTTCTACCATATATTTGGTCCTCTGAGATTTGTCTAAATTGATTTTAGTGTACTGTTGTTGTTTTTAAAAAGAGGTTACTGATCTAATGTCATAATTTGTAAACTGCTTTCAAACCATCCTTTGGCTTTAAAGCAGCATAGAAAAGCTGCAAATAAATAGAGTGAGATGGATCCATCAATAATTTCTATTGTGCGGAGGGATTTCTGATACCACTTGTGTAGGGCTTCCTTATCTTCTTCCTTCCTGCTGTAGCCCAAAACAAAGCAAGAAGCTTTCAAATATCCTGGTATCAAATCTATTTAGAGCTTTACAGGTCAAAAACCATACTTTGGGCTAGAAACAAACTGTTAGCAAGTGCAATGGTCTTAAAGACAGGTGGTGGTATCATCATCATCATCATCCCACTTTTCTCCCTAATAGGGGACCCAAAACAGCTTTTCACGTTGTTCCCACCTCCTCTACTTAAACCTCAACAACAACCTTGTGAGGGTAGATTAGGCTGAGAGACTGACACGCCCAAGGTCACCTGGTGGGCTTCCGAGTAGGACATTCAAACCTGGTGGTCCCAGGTCCTAGTCCAACGCTCAATGTTAGGCATAAAATATTCCGTACAAGAAATACCAGTCAGTAACCTGGCTTCTACATTCTGTGCCATCATCATGGCACCCCCACAAAACAGTTAAGTGCACCAATATACAACCCAGAAGTGATAGTATATGGATAACTATTCTCATGGCTAATATGTTCTTTTTAAAAAGCAGATCTTCCTGGAAGTGCTTTTGCTTCAGTGGAATTTCTGAAATCATATTCTTCTTGGCATTATTCTCCTTTCTAGAAGAATCAGAACCATGCCCATTGCCGCTCCAGAGCTCTCGAATGCCCTGCCAGGCTGTTCAACTGGGTATTGCGGGTATTCTGTAGAAAGGTCAAAAATTTTCTGATCCAATTAGCTGTCAGTAGTTAGTCTCTCTTTGGGGGAGTTACAGATCTTTCCCTGCTCATTTTTTTAAAAAAGGTTGTATTTCTAGATTTTATGGAGGGTTAATTGCTTTTAATGATGGTGACGTTTTGCCATTTTCTGCGTGCAACTTTGAAAAACATGTTATAGTCTTCATAAACAAACAACAAAATGGTTGAAAATAGGACCATGAAGGAATTATTCAGTTTTAGAAGAGTACATTTTGATAATCTGGTTTCAGATAACCATTTTAATATCAATGAACACTACTTCCTATGCCTTCTAAACCCCAAATTATCATGAATATTAAAACAAACAGAAGTTTTCTAGTTTACTTTAGTTGAAGTACATTTGTTGTGACTTGCAGGGAATCTGTAGATGACGCCCAGAAGCCTAAAAGACAAAGTTTTTAACCATCAAGTCCAGAATGTGACCTTTGGGCTTAATATGAAGAACACAAGTTTAAACTAAAAATGCAGAACATCCCTGGCTGTTGCAGGAACAGTGAATCATTGCCGTCGTTACTTGAAGATTATCACATCTTAATGCTTTGTGTTCTACATTGTGTTCTACATCCATTGTGAACATCTATTCAAAAACCTAGCACTGGCATTTGACTACTGAAAATGCTCTGTCTCTGGTTGCTATGCCCTTCATCTCTGAAAGGCAGAGGCCTAGACAGTAGAGCTTGGGAGGCAGATCTTAACTGGCAGGCTGGACAATATGGGAGGATGCAGCGCAGGGAATGTTCAGGTATCTTCTGGATACATCTATTTCCCTTGGGGGGGGGGACACAATTCTGTGGTAGGTTAGGCTGGGAGGTGGTGACTAAGCCCAAGGTCACATAACAAGTTTCCTAACTGGGTGTGGATTTTAATCGACGTTTCCCCAGCCTACATTAAAGACTCTCATCACTACATAGCACTAGCTTTCCAGCATGTCACAACTGTCTCAACACCAAGTTTCTTATTTAGAAAGGGTACTCAACTGAAAGATTACGCCCTTGTTTTACAAAAAGTCACATCTGTGCTAGAATTCTCAAAGCTCTCCCCCTATCCAGCACTCTTAAGTCAATAAGGCCCAGGGAGGGGAGAAATAATTTCTTGTAGAATTTGTGCTTGCCTGAGTAGTTAGTTCTTCAATATCAAATGCAGCCTTCCCAGCCCTGCCTGTTTTTCCACATTTCTTTTACATTTATTCCCCTCCTTCCTGGCCCCTGACAGGGTGATGTATGAAAAGCAGCAGTGAGCCAGAAGCAGAAGTAGTGACAGCATGAACTCCAGGTGTTTGGGAGGAGGAGGGAGAAAAATCCTACATAATTTCTTCAGTACATTCCACAGAAATATGATGGTTCCAGAGTCTTTTTTTCCCCTCCAGTGCATTTTATACCACATATATTACAAATTGTCCACTTCATCTGGAAAAGAAATAAGGCTCCAAGGACAAAATAGATGGGCTGGAGCCAGGATGGCTTCAAGGCAAACATTACAGCAAACCACCATTTAAGATGGGAAGTTTTGTTCTGACTGCACAAAACTGGCAGAGATCTAGTACATTATATGGGCAGAAATGCTCTCGGACCATCCCCCCCCCCAGCCAGAATTTCAAAGCCTGCAATACCTATACTTCTGTCAAAATATTGTTTTTTATAACACTTTTCTCCTGTTTATTGGGTTGGATCCAACCAGGTTTTTCCCTTTGACTACCCAAACAGGCGACGCTGGCGATAATTGCATCTGTGTATAAAAAATGCCATGTCTGACGCACGAAGCCAAAGAGGCAAACCGATGCCCTGTCATGAATGGGGGAGCTGTGAGGTAACGTATTCTCCTCCCAAGATTGATAAAACCACCTGTGAGGAGGTAAACAGGTGCTCTATGAAAGAGCTGGGCTTGGGAGTCTGTCAGACATTCACCTGAGGTCCAAGGCTGTGTTTTCTGTGGCTTTCATGACATAGGACTGTGACACACAGACTTATAGCTCTGACACAATGTGGTCCTAAACACAGCTACTTCAGTCTCTGACCACTGATTTTAATGGGCTGAGTCTGGAGTAACTCAGCATAAGACTGCATTGCTAGTTACCCGGCTACAAACAGCAGTAATAAGGGTTTATACAGCTCTCCCAGAATTCTAATCATTTCTTATCATGGTAATCTTTGCAATGGCCCTGTAAGCTACACCAGTATTATCACTTCTAATGTTGCAAATGGAGGACTAAAGCAAAGCTACCTGAAGATGAATTTTAGCCAAGCTAGCCAAGATGAATTTTAAACCAGTAACCTCCCACGCAATACAGCTCATTTCAGGCACTCTGCAATACTAGCTCTCTGATCTAATACTTACTCACTATGCTGGGTGGGTTTTGTTTGTTTCTTACTTCAATTATATCATAGGTAGCAGTTTGATGACTAAGCCTGTGGACTCCAGATGTTGTTCATAGTAAAGCCAGAGAATGCTTCTTCAATTGAAATTGGACGCTAACAGGTAATGCCTATACAGATCTGTTTGTTTTCCTACAGATTTGTATAATTACACCCACAGCACTTCCCCAAAATAGACATTATTAAATGGTTTGCCCACAATTTGGAAATATAATCAGCAAGTGGCTTCCCTGCCGGAAGCATAGGATACTTTAAATAGTAAGGTCTTCTGCCCAAAATTGTCTGTGGCAAGTTATTTTAGTCCCTTCAATCTGAACACAGAAGAGTGCGGAAGACATGAATGAAGCACAACAGGACCACATAACCAGGGTGCCTGAAAAATAACTGGCTACTGCAATCAACTAATGAAACGGGAACTGCAAAGTCAGGGGGTCTGGGTGGTAACTGGAATGCATCCAAATGGATACTTCAGACTTGAAGTTGTGAGTTTAAATAAAATGCATGAAACAAGCACACGGATGTTACTAAAGAAGCATGAGTAAGAGAGGCGCATATAAGATATCACAGTGTACTAAGAGATCATATTTTTGCATTTTATCGCTTGTTCAAAAGATCCCTTTCCATAACTTGCTTACACAAAGCATTCTTTTGAGTGAAACATTCACTATTCTGATTCAGCATACACACATTATTGTGAGGAATTTCAGTTACTGTAGGATATTTTTATTAGAATTATTCATTTCTGACACTTTTGCCTTTTTCCCCCTTCACTGATGACTGCAACTTCTATATAGAAACAAAGGCCTCAATATATGCCAGCAGCCTAGTCACTCATCTTGCTGCAGATTACTGGAATGGGAAGGTCAAGTGATGAGAGCGGGTGAGGTTCAAGAATATCCGGGCAGAACCATCTTCTTCTGAAGTTTTTAACCCTCTGATTTTGGACTGCAGTTTACTGCAGTGGCCTGTTATTTTCAAGCACCCTAGCTATGTGATCTGTGACATGCATGGATTATCAGAATTATGTTTTCGGTATTCTTTTTTAACCAACTGGTATGGGGTACCTCATGAGTTTTATTTCTGTGAATCAGAATGGACTGCCCATAAGATGAATAGGAGACACAGATCTCAAACTGTCCTTAGCTAGATTTTCAACCCATTAGCCATTTTCCTTCACAAGGTAAACCATTGTTCTGCTCTGGTTGGGTAATCATAGGATACCTGTCCCAAAATACTCCTACAAAATGGGGATACAATGCAAATCTAAGTGTACACCTGATAGGAGAGACTCCACAAGGTAGGGCACAAAAATCTCCCGTCTCTCCAAAATTCACTTACTAATGTTGAAAATTAACTTATCAGTGTTCACTTACCTGTTGAAAAACAGAACGGATCAGCAGATTGTTAGTTTTACAATGCAAGAGAGACTTGAGTACAAACCACACTAGGTAATGTGATGCATACCCTCTCTTCGATCACAAATACATTTGGTTTGGAACAAATTCTTTGGACGTTAGTAGAATGGACCCCCAATCACATTCATGCAGGATTCTAGTCTTAACCCCAGTTCTAGAAAACAAAAATAAAACATTTATATCTCCCTGCTTTGAAAAGATAAATTAATTGGAACTACTATCAAGGATGTTTTAACTTGTTCATTAATGATTTGGAGTTGGGAGTAAGCAGTGAAGTGGCTAAATTTGCGGATGATACGAAGTTGTTCAGGGTGGTGAAAACCAGTGAGGATTGTGAGGCACTCCAAAGGGATCTGTCAAAGATGGGCGAGTGGGCGTCAACATGGCAAATGGGGTTCAATGTGGCCAAGTGCAAGGTGATGCACATTGGAGCCAAAAATCCTAAATATAAATACACATCGATGGGGTCTGAACTGGCAGAGACTGATCAAGAGAGAGATCTTGGAGTTGTAGTAGATAACTCACTGAAAATGTCGAGACAGTGTGTGACTGCAATAAAGAAGGCCAATGCTATGCTGGGGATTATTAGGAAGGGTATTGTAAACAGATCAGCCAATATCATAATGCCGCTATATAAATCACAAATACAACACCTTTATTGGCATAAAATATCAAATACACATGCAGCATAGAGCCTCAAGATAGGCTGGAGGGGTATCACATTCCGAATTGCCTTAATATGAGCCTCTCCTCCTAGATACCTCATAAAAGAAATTTGCTACAGGTTCCAGAATTTCTATATTGTGCGAAGACAATAAAGAACTAATTTTATGCTCATCAGATTGGCCCAAAAGGGGGTCCAACACAGGTTCAATAAAAACAACACGGATGTCACAGTGGAATTTACAGTACAATAGCACATGTCCAATGGATTCGATTTCCCCCATCCCACAGGGGCACAATCTATCTTTATAGGGAATTTTGTTGAACCTTCCCGATAGAACAGCTGAGAGAAGGACGTCGAACCGTGCTAGCATGAAAGCCCTACAAAGATGGGGCCGAATCAGTCTTGCCAAATATCCTGAGGAAATGTGGCTAAAAGAAAGTCCCATACTCAAGGGAGAGCAATGTCTGTGCACAATTGAGGAGTCTTTGTTTGAGTAAGGCAAAAGCCTTCTGCTCAGACAAAAGTACCAAGTCATCAAAACTAAAGCCGATTATAGAATTTTTTTTCTCTATATTAATCAACCAAGTCGATAGATGGGATTCAGTTAACATGTGCACCACAAGACTGTTTGGGCCAGATCTAAAATGAAGGCGCAGCCAAAATTTGAAGGTTATGGTCCATGCCATCGTAATTAACCGTCTTTGGACTTTAGTGTTTAAAGCTGATTTGTTATCCACTACTGGTACTAATTGTGGTTTGTTGTGACATCTAAATTTACAAGTCATAGTTTGTTGAGCAGCTGCATCCCTTGTAACCACCTAGCCAGTTAGATCTTGAGGACTAACCAGAGTGTTACATTATCCACAGTTTAATCAAACTGTAGTTTATTACAGCATCTGAATGCGTCCAATGAGAATTCAAATATATATCATTTCTGTCAAACATGATTTTTTTTTTCAGACACCATCCAGGGCTACTCTGGGGGATGTCTAAAAAGGAGGTAAACAACTCATATTAGCAGATCTAATGAAAGTTAATTGGAATGTATTAGTGTTCTTATTTTTTGCAGTTCACTTTTTTTTCATACAACACAGCTAAGGAATGATATCCACACTATGATGGGAAAAGAGTACCAAGAAGCTGCAAGTATGTAGCGCAAACAGAAGATTTCTTGAAGTGGGTTAATACAAGCAATTCACATACTTGATCTTCACATTCAGACTCATACAAAAAAAAACTGGATGGGCCTTTGGCCTGATCCAACATTGGCATCTCTTATGTTCTTATGTTCTTGTGATGTTGCGAACTTAAAAAAAAATACTATGGCTTGGATCCACTAGAGTTTTCCCATGGGCAGAATCTGTATATCTATTTCTCAGCTGTGGGTAGATCTGCAGATATCTAAATCTGTGGATCAGGCCCATATTGAAATAAAGAAGATTTTCTCCAAACTTGGGGAGACCCCCAGGTTTGCAGAAAAATCCCCTAAAAACAAAGAGTTATCTGCACACATGCAGACAATCAACCTACCTCTGTCAGAGTCTCAGCGGTGATTGGGAGGGAGAGACGACAGGTGAAGCCTGGAGCCACCCAGAACTTGCGAGCACTGATGTGGGGGGGGCCTGGGGGGAGCAAGGTGGCTTGGCAGCAGAAGCTTTAGGGCTTGGAAGGCTTCAGAAGATGAGCAGGCCTGGCAGCAGAGGCCTGGACATCTATGTCGGTAGTGGGGGTGGGTGGGTTGGGGGAGCAAGGTGGCTTGGCAGTAGAAGCTTTAGGGCTCGGGGGGCTTTGGAAGCTGCAGTGGCCCAGTAGCAGAGACCTGGAGATGCTCTGGGCTCCCCGGCATCAATATCCTAGCCCCACTGATGGACCTCCTGATGGCACTGGCATTTTTGGCCACTGTGTGACAGAGTGTTGGACTGGATGGGCCCATTGGCCTGATCCAACATTGGCTTCTCTTATGTTCTTATCAGTAGTGAGCAGTGTAGGCTTGCCAAACCCCCGCTGGGGGCGGGTAAATTCCCACCCGGGAGGCCCATTACTCGCCACCGGCAGATCAGGCCCCGGGGGGAACTCCACCCCCTGCCGGAGGGTGTCCCCAGCGTGATGATGTCACCCAGAGGTGACAAAATCACGCTGGCCACGTTGTGGGGGGACACTCTGTGAATCGAGGAAAAACTCTATGGTTTTCCCTCGAGTCACGGTGCCCCACCCCCAACGTGGATGACGCGATGATGTCACTTCTGGTGACGTTGTTGTGGCGCGTGGGGAGACTCCCGACGGAGCCCGGAATCCCCTCGCTTTGAAGGTAAGTCGACTTAGCAACCCTAGAGCAGTGGGTCACAGGAGGGGAGCGCGATGGCCCAGCAGCAGTGGCTGCAACAGTGGGTGGGCAGGAGCAACAATACTCATGGGGGGTACCCCTTCCCTCTCTTCGCTGGCACTGATGTGGGGGTTACAGTTAAGAGGGGAAAGGGATCCCCCCCCTTGAGTACTGTGGGTCCCCACTTGTGATTTTTACTTACAAAGTGCTATTTTCTCCACTCAGTTCGTGCTGCAGCCTGAATTGCCCCCTCCCCAATGCATTTGGGGCTGGAACATGAGAGGGAAGGTAGATATTTTTTTACCTGCCAAAACGTTCCAATGGAACCAAGTCCATATGCACAATTAAAATGTTTTGTAGTTTGAAGTCTTTATTCTGAATTCTAACGGCATACAATAAAAACAGTGTGAACTCAAGAACAACTGAATGAATGCTAGACTGAAAACAAGCTGTGTTCTGCACAAGGCAACCATCTCAAGAAACAAAACATGCAAAAGTGCAAGAGATTTCTACCGACTAACGACTTTCACTAAATGTGCTTAAAACTGTGATCCAAGGAAGTTCATGCTACACAGTGAAGTTGTAACTAAGCTGAAGTTTGGACCCACATCCCTCACATTTCAAAAGAAAGCTGTTGTTCTAAGAAGATGCCTTATTGAGAGATGCCTTATTCTTACAATGGCTAAAATCCTACTAATTATTAAGGGGGGAAAGATCAGGGCAGTAGAATCTCTACCTATGGGGACAGGAAATAGAGTGACTGACAAACTTTATTAAAAATAAAAAGCCACTATATTTTAGGCAGAAAAAACATTTTGGACATTTTTAAAAACAATCATCGCAGACAGGAGAAGGAAATAAATAAAACTCTTGTTTTTAAATGCATCGACTTCAGTACATGTCTACATCTTCTTTCTAAGAAATTGCATTTTCACCGGGGGGGGGGGGGGAGATGTAAAGTGCTCTCAAGTAGTTCAGTCCAAATGATAAACTTACTTGTTCTTCTGGAGGCCTAATGGTACATTTAAACACATACGCACACAAACCTGTGAAACAATGTATGTGGAAAAGGGCAGGGAAGAATCACAGAACTGGATCCAAAAGCAAAAAGCACAGAAGTTACAGCTGTGAAATATTACTGAGGCTCAATGGCCTCCCACCCACCCCCACCCCGCTCCTGACATCTGCAAAAGCTTGGGTCCCTGGAAACTTGCAGCCAAGATGACCTTGAGGCCCTGCATAGTTAGTTACTCAAACTGCACCTGTGTAGGATTAAGTATCCTGTTCATGAGTGATGGCCTCTCTCAGTCTGTAACAGCTTTCACAAGATGAAGCAGGGAGAGCCATGTCTTCCATCAGGAAGAGAACAGCAGCAATAATATTGATTTAGGTTGTTAACCTTACCCAAGTCACCACCTGCAAAAAAAGTTGCATCTAAAATTCTTATACATGTTTAGATCCGTTCTAGTTTCAGCTCATACGTAATTACTGCCTTTCACAGGTGTGGTTATAACCTGGAACACAAAACGCTTCTTATGATCTCCTTATGTGTTCTCTCAATAAATGTGTTCTTTTAAAAACATTGTTATGAATCTAGGAAGCAAGACTGTAGCACAGAAGATAACCCACCAAACTGTGGCTCCTAAGTATATTGACCATAGAATGCTGAGGGGAGTCTTTGTACGTGTTAATACACATCTTTACCAAAGGGCCACCTTCAGGCTTTGTTTGTGCGCTCTGTCCAGGGTTTCCAAAGTGTGAAATAGTTTAACAAGGTAAACTACTTTCCTCAAACTAATTCTTAAACAATTGTCACACCCAGGTTGCAGGGAGGGACTGAGTGAGCTATGGATGGGATCCAGGATGCGTCGGCTGAAGCTCAAGAGTTTAGGATCACCTCAGAATTGTCGTGATAGAGTTAACGGCACTCACTCACAACGATGGGGAGATGATAGACAAGTTCGAGTGAGTTCGCCACTCCTCTCTGTCTTTTCTCGTAACTCTCTTCCATCTCATTCCTCCTCGGTTTCACCTGACTCTCATCTTTTATTTGTTCAGCCTTTGCACCTGTTATCCCCCATCACCCACTTCTTAAAGCAACCGAGCCACCAGCCAGAGCTCAAAGGGGAACTGGTCTCGGTTGTTGACTTGCCATCCCGTTTTCCATCGATCATGTCCCTGACGAGCGGCCCAGTGATTACCGCGGCCCCGGCCCCCTCCCTTTGTAGATGTTTTACCCCTCTGTGGTTGTGGCACAAGTATCCCAGGTCCCCCTGGGAAGGGTCTCGGACTAGTGTCTCCCTTCTGGCGAGAGCTGACAGGGTGGGCTCCTGCATAGTCAGGAGGGGGTTGATATAGGGTTGCCAAGTCCAAATTCGGAAATATCTGAGGACTTTGGGGGTGGAGCCAGGAGACTTTGGGGGTGGAGCCAGAAGACTTTTGTGATGTCACTTCCTGTGACGTCACTTCCTGTGACGTCACTTCCTGTGACGTCACTTCCTGTGACGTCACTTCCTGTGACGTCACTTCCTGTGACGTCACTTCCTGTGACGTCACTTCCTGTGACGTCACTTCCATCACTTCCTGTGACGTCACTTCCCCTTCCGATGATTTCACTTCCAGTACAGTGCACCAAACCCCCACCTAGCTAAGCATCATACCAGCAACTACCTCCTTAAAACCATTTCTCCGAAATGAACTTACTTGGAAGCCTGAGGCAACTCTAACATTCAGGATCAGCTTCTTTCTATGTAGGATTTATAGATATGTAACAGCACCACTTGTATCAAAGCTGTCAAAATAAACAAAAAAACCTGTTTAATATTTGCTTCTCATCATTTCTGCCTCCTGTGTTTGCATATGTTGGTGGTGTGTATTTCAAGTGGGCTCCCTATGCTACATCCCCAAGACTAAGAACATAAGAACATAAGAGACGCCAATAATGTTGGATCAGGCCAAAGG
>NW_015169218.1:59435-59592 GCF_001447785.1 Gekko japonicus
ATTTGAATTTCTGGTGGCAACGCTGGCCAACATCTCTCATGCTCATATGACTTCTCATGGACCCAATTTTTATTTTCATCTTCTCCCCTCCTACACAACATCCCTCTTTAGCTGGGTGCCTTTCCAAGGCTTCTACAACAATGTTTTCTGAACACTG
>NW_015169218.1:59627-60740 GCF_001447785.1 Gekko japonicus
CACCAACTGCTTAACTGCAAAGATGGGCTGGGAAGAAGGAGGAGGTGGAGGAGATTGGATTTATACCCGCCCTTCACTCAGAGTCTCAGAGAGGCTTACAAACTCGTCGCCCTCCCCTTCCCCACAGCAGACACCCGGCTTGGAAAACGGGACCTGCCCTTCACTCAGTCTCAGAGCAGCTTACAAACTCGTCGCCCTTCCCTTCCCCACAGCAGACACCCGGCTTGGAAAAGGGGGTGGGGGCGAGGAGAAAGTGGCAGCGCTCTGCCTCTGCTCCTTCTGTGAAAGCCTCCTTTGCGGGGGGGGGGAGAGGAATAGATGTGCGGGAAGAGGGGGGAAGCGGCTCATGAACTGCAAGGGCTCTCACCGGAATGCGGGGCTGGCCAGTCGACTGTGGTGGCGGATCAGGCTGGGGAGGAGGGGGAGAGGGAGCGGAAAGGGGGTGCGTGCGCGTGCTTGGCGGCTGGTCTTGCCCCCAAAGGGGGGGGGGTTGAAAAACCGGGTGTCTCCTAAGGGCAGCACTGAGGTTTTCCCTGACTCCGCTGAAGCTGCCGCCGGCTAAGAAATCCTAGCCGGGCACCCAGAGCATCTGCCCCTTCCATGTTGGAGAAGAGCGTGGGAGAGGCAAGGGGAACAACTTAGAACAGAAAACCTGTCTTCTTCCAGCTCAGCTGGGATCGAATTCGACCAGCAGCGTGGAGGAGGCCCGAGGCCAGAGCGATGGGTGCCCGGGCCGGGGACGCCTCTGTGCCAGACGAGGGCTCTTTGGGGAGGGCGCGGGGCGTTTCGCGGGCAGGGCGGCGTCCAGAGAGTAACGTCGGCTCTTCCCACTCCCTGCCCGCTCCATGGCCTGTCGCACAGAATGTTTGCTCACAAGGGGGTGGGGCTTCCCGAAATGGGGGACCCCTGGCAAACCGGGGGGTTTGGCAACCCTAGGTTGATATCGCCCTCCTGACAACAATCAACAAAACAAATGTGTAACCAGTCCTCACCAGTAAAGGCCATTTGTCTATTTATTTTTTTCCTGCTAGTGGGGACATTTCCAAATTCAGCTAGCATTTTTTGCTATCTTCCACAGAGATGTGGGGGGGGGACATAAAACCCCCACCCCCC
>NW_015169218.1:60793-65268 GCF_001447785.1 Gekko japonicus
TTCATATACTGCACACTTCTGCTTCAAAGGTGAAAGTTTCCATAAATTCTTTTACTATACACAAAAACCAGTATTGGAAAGGGGATTGATCAAGCTTATACTTTTCTTACAAACCTACCTGCCTCATTGGTTTATGACTGGGCATCTTGGCTACACAGAATAAAGGAACATAGGAAACAGTGGGGACAACCTAGGTCAAGGCTTCAATAACAAACGCTGTTTCACACAGGTGTTTTGCACTGTTCGAAGTGAAGTATCCTCCCAATGCTCCATTCTGGATTTATTTATGCAAAAGGTATTAGTACTAAGATGGAGTGTATTGAAGCTAACCAATCACATTCAAGTTGTATAATCCTAGGCATGTCAATGTAAACTGTCCAGACAGATTGTTAAACACAGAAACAACCTCGACAGGCCAAAGCTTTTACAGCTGACCTGAAAGGAGACATAGCAAAGGTCAAAGAACGCTGATATCTGTAATTGCCATACCTTCTACAGCTGTTCATACGATTTGCCACTAAGGTACATTTTACAGAAAGGTTACTATAGAGATGTACTCACACCTAAGTAAGAGGAGAACTGGGAGAATCTTTAAAAGCTAGAAGTACATTTGGCAATATATTACTTTCAATAAGAGCTTTTTTGTGATGGAACTCACTGGTAGCCAGCCCACCCCACTCAGCCAGAGAAAGAGCAAGTTGACCCTCAGGAACAGCCCAATGGGGAACTGGCAGAAATCAACACAACCTTATATATGAATACTTGCATCTTATTTTAAAAAAATAAACACCCAAAAAAACACTGCTGTCAACAAACACAAAGCAGGCAGCACAGTTATTCCAATAGGTAGCTCTGCACCGATGATTTCAAAAAGCCAACGCTTGCCTTTTAATTTTTTTAAAAAATATATTTCATTACTAGTAGAAGGAAAACAAAGTTGCGCTAACCTGTAACCGCTGTTCATCGAGTATCTTCTGTGCAGGCACACATGGGGACTGTGCATGAGCAGGCCTGCCCATCTGTAGCTTTTCACAGCTATGAGCCTCCAGGGGGCGCCGTGCACCAGAGCCAGAAGCTTGTTACTGCCCAGGGACCACATGCTCCTGCACAGCAGCGCCCCTTGGACCGTCATTGCTTCTAGAACAGCCAAAGTAGAGCATGCAGCAGGGCAGGAGGGAGGGTATGTATGCCTGCACAGAAGATACCCAATGAAAGTAGTTACAGGTAAGTGCAACTCTGTTTTCATCATTGATCTTCTGTGCAGTCCCACATAGAGATTCTAGTAAGCTCCATAAATAGGCAGAGGGGCATGCTCACATATTTAAACAGTAACTGGAGAACTGACTTTCTCACTTGAGCCTCACATCTCACCTGTAAGTTCAATGTGTAGTGGCATACAAATGTATCTGCTGATGACCAGGTGGCAGCTCTACACATCTTTGTTAATGGAACTCCATCCAGGAAGGCTGCAGAAGAAGCCATTGCCCTAGTAGAATGGGTGTGCACTTTCAATGGGCATGAGAGCTCAGCTTTATCATAACAATCCAACAGGACAGGGTCTGAGGAGACACTTTTCTACCCCTCTTCGGACCCCCTAAACAAATAAACAGGGCTTTATCCTTGTGAAAACCCAGGGTCTTCCTGAGATAGAATAATAACACTCTTCTGACATCTAAGGAATGTAACGAGCATTCATTCTCCGAATTTTGTGTGGGGAAAATACGGGCAAAATAATGTCCTGAGATAAATGGAATTTCGAAACTACTTTTGGGAGCAATTTAAGGCAGGTCGAAAAACTACCCTTTGGGGGGGGGCTTTTAAAATGGTGGACCAATCTGAAGGCCTCCCACCTCACCCTCCGAGCTGAGGTCACATCTGCTAAAAACATACTTTCATAGACAGTCCAGCTAATGAATAGATAGCTAGGGTCTCAAAAGGCTTAAGCATTAACCGTGCCAATACAACTGACAGGGACCACTAGGATACTAGAGGACATGGGGTGTACAGAGGTTACCTAGCCCTTTTAACTCAGTGAGCCCCCTTCAATTCCCCTTTGATAGCAGGAAATAGCATCCAGGTGGACCTTTAAGGAGAAGAACATCAGGTCTTCAGCTTTCAGGTGCAACAAGAATTCAAATATATCCTGCAATGGAACAGTACCCAGAAGCACACCCTTCCCCCTATACCAACTGGAAAATTGCTCTCATCTACGCATATAAGATTTCCTTATGAAGGGTTTGTGTGACTGCAGAAGAACTTCATTAATCTCTTTAGAAAATATCAAATCCTTATCCCCATCCTCCAAACCGTGAGGCTGTGGTGGTCCAGATCTTGATGACATACTTGATTGATTCTGATCAAATCTGGGCATTTTGGAAGGGGAATGAAGTGACCCTGGGAAACCTCCATAAGAATAGGAAACCATATTTGATGTGGTCAAAAAGGTGCTAGCAGGATCATCTCTGATCCCTCTCTCCTGGCTTTCTCTATTACCCTCACAAGAAGTGGAAATGAAGGGAATGTGTAAAATAGGGCATCTTGGCAGTGCAGCTGAAAAGCATCTCCTAGGGAACCTCTCCCTATGCCTACACAAGAACAAAACCACTCTGCCTTCTTGTTCTCCCTGGTGGCAAACAGATCTATATTCAGGGTGCCCCATAAGACAAAAATCAGATTCAGGTAAGTGGTCTCTAGGCACCACTTGTGGGAAAGTGTTCCAGCCCTGCTCAGTCTGTCAGCTTCTGTGTTCAATTTTCCAGGAATATGTATCACTTGCATGGAAACATTTGACTGTACTGCCATGTTTCAGATGAGAGTGGCTTCTTGGCATAGCCCCCTAGACCCTGTGCTGCTCTGTTGTTTAGATAAAACATTATGACTGTGTTGTCCATCCAAGTAAGGTGTCAGGTCCCACCGGAATTCAACGGAGTACACACTTATAGAAAGGTATTACTTTATTGAAGCCATGAGTCACTGCACAGAAGAACTGTTCAGAATAACCCTAACGACTTGGGTTGGAAAGGTTAAAGCAATTTCATAATTAATGCAGCCAATAGCTATGATTCCTGCCCATGCCTAAGAAGCAGTTTTACGCGCCCAAAACCCTGGGAACTCAACGGTAACCGTGTTATCATTCCCTAACACTTCCCCCGGTTTCTACTCATTAAGACAAAGCAAAGCAGAGCAGTCCACATCTCTTAACCACCTGTAACCTTGGAAATGATAACGTTACAGCAGACAGGCCTGGCGTACACTAACAAGAATGCAGCTATGAATATATGCGCATGGTTATATGAACGGACCTCTGGAGGGGGGGGGAAACACAGAACAAGGTACATTGCCATACACAGGTACTCAGTTGCATATAGGAATATAAAGAACATTTGGCAGCTTGCTGACATAAGGATGGAATGGTTCCGAAGAATATCTGAAAAACAACTAAGGGCAAAATTTATTTATTTATTTATTTTATTTCACTTATACCCCGCCTCCCCCGCAAACGGGCTCTGGGCGGCTTACATAGGCACAACTGTGCAATAAAATACAACAAGATTAGAACAATTAAGGCACCAAGTGCAATAAAAATAGGACAAGTTAAAACAATTAAAACAAAAACTCGCATCTTGCAGGATACATTAGGAACTAAAATACCCACTCCCTATTGTATATCGCGGTGGGATCAAAGAGGGCGGATGCCATGGGCCAAGATGTTCCAAGTGGCCAGTCGGCCCAAACCGGTGGTCCTGCTCTGCAGTTACTCAGTGGTGGTGGTGGTGGGCGGCTCCTACTCAAAAGCCTGGCGGAAGAGCTCCGTCTTGCAGGCCCTGCAGAACTGTAAGAGGTCTCGCAGGGCCCTGATCTCCTCCGGGAGCTCATTCCACCAGGTAGGAGCCGCCACCGAGAAGGGCCTGGTCCTTGTCGCAGCAAGCCTGGCCTCTTTAGGACCCGGGTCACTAGGCGATGTTGTGACCCTGACCAAAGTGCTCTTTGGGGCCTGTATGGGGAAAGGCGGTCCCTCAGGTATGCCGGACCCTGGCCATATAGGGTGTGACGACCCCTTTTATGGGAGGACTGGTTTCCCTTTAAAAGTGTTCTTTATTTTGGTCTACTAGGGTATATCCGGCTGCCACCAGGAAATTTAAGGCTTTCCAAATCTTTATACTTCACTTTAGCTATTACTGGGTATGTATGTCGCGTTCTAGGCTTACAAGGGACTATATGGTCCTGAGAAAGTATTTCTTTAGAGTTGGTATACTTGAATAAAAGAGGATTTATTGAAGTAATTCATATATAAAAGAGTAGAACAATGTAACTAGTACGGTTTAAATACTGAACACATGTTTGGTGTTTCACCCACAATCTGCTCCCTTACTGACAGGGTTCTTTCAGGTAACTTTGCAACTCTTTAACTCAAGGTCATATTTGTTCACAGGTTTTCTCAGTTTATCAGGATATACAGCCTTTCCTATAACTTG
>NW_015169218.1:65302-74705 GCF_001447785.1 Gekko japonicus
CAATCTAGGCAAGGGGGCACATATATATGTTAAATAGCATCGGGGAGAGTACTGCCCCCTGAGGCACTCCACATTCCAGCAGGTGCCTCCGGGACTGCTGCACCCCTAGCCCAACCCTTTGTCCCTGACCTTAGAGAAAAGAGGCAAGCCATTGAAGGGTGAGCCCCTGAATCCCCACGTCGGCAAGGCGGTGGATCAGCAGCTGGTGGTCGACCGTATCAAATGCGGCCGACAGATCTAACAACAACAGCGCCGCCACACCGCCTCGATCCAGAAGCCTACGGAGGTCGTCAGTAAGGGCAACCAGTGCTGTCTCCGTTCCATCCCCCAGGCGGAAGCCAGACTGGAATGGATCGAGGACGGAAGTGTCATCTAAAAAGCCCTGTAGCTGAGTCACCATCGCCCTCTCGATCAGTTTGCCCAAATAGGGCAAATTGGACACCGGCCGATAGCTGGCCAATTCAGCCGGGTCCAGAGTTGACTTTTTCAGGAGAGGGTGGACCATCGCTTCCTTGAGTGCCTCGGGGAACCGCCCCTCCAAGAGGGACTTGTTGACAATCTCCCTCAAGGCACCTCGAAACCCCTCGTGGCCTGCTTTGATGATCCAAGAGGGGCACGGATCAAGGCTGCAAGTGGTTGGACACACAGATACAAGCAATCTATCAACTTCCTCCAGGCTGAGCCAGTCAAAGCCCTCTAAACCCAGCGAAGCCATGCAAGGGGCCTCAAGTTCACTCACTGTATCAACTGTGGCAGGGAGGTCGCGGCGGAGTGTCAAGACTTTATCCGCAAAATAGCTCACAAAGGCCTCACAGCCAATATCCAATTCCCTACTATTTTGTCTGCCCTGTGGCAGAGTTGTCAATGACCGAATCATTCTAAATAATTGGGCCGGGCATGAGCTAGCGGATGCAACCCTAGCTGCGTAGAAATCTCTCTTCGCAGCCTTGACTGCCATCTCATAGGACCTCATAAACATCCTATAAGATGCTCTTGTAGCCTCGTCGCGAATTCAATGCCACCGTCTCTCTAACCGTCTAAGCTCCTGTTTCATAAGCCGCAGCCCCTGGGTATACCAGGGGCCCAGCTTAGAGCGAGGGCGCAGAGGGCGCCGGGGAGCGATGCCAGTCATCCACAAGCTCATCCAACGTGCCGCCAGGGGGCATCGGATCCCTCAGAGCCATCTGAAGCCACATTGGGTCCATTAGGCTCCGTGGCCGAGCTAAAATCCGCTCGCCGCCTAAACAGGGTCGGGACGGGACATTTGCACGAGCCTTCAGCACATGGTGGTCCGACCATGGTACCACTTTTGCAGTAATCCGGTCTACCATAATCCCCACGGCAAAGATCAGATCAAGCGTGTGCCCAGCCTGATGCGTGGGAGTCGATACCCATTGGGAGAGACCCAGTGACGCCATGACATCACAAGGTCCGTAGCCCAACTAGAGGCCGCATCATCGGCATGGACGTTGAAGTCACCCAAGACTAAAAGCCTAGGGTGCTCCAGCACCCAGCCTGATACAGCCTCCAGTAGGGATGGCAGACTACTGGCTGGTGCGTTAGGCGGATGGTACACCAGCCAGATTGCCAAACTCTCCTCGGCCTCCAGCCTCAGACCAACATACTCTAAACCCGCAATCTCCACCGTAGGGAGCGCCCTGAAGGAGTAAGCCTCTTGTACAAATATCGCCACTCCTCCCCCCCGCCCCCTAGTCCGTGATTAGTGCAGGATCGAAAACCCAGGTGGGGCAAGCTGGGAGAGAGCAACAGTCTCCCCATCCCGCACCCAGGTCTTGGTCATGCATGCCAGGTCAGCCTGTTGTTCCACAATAAAGTCCCGCACGATCCTTTGTTTTGTTGTTAATAGACCTGGCATTGCACAACACCAATGTCGGAGGGGGGTTACTAATCCTAGCCCCACTGCCGTCATCCATTGGGATGGGTCGCAGGCTGGAAGGGCGCCGAGCCCTTTTGTTTCTCCGTGCCCTTCCCGTACTCCACAGCCTGGACCCACCGCTATACTTTCCCCTCCCAAAGAGCACCGGAATCTGTTGTATAGGCATTGCTACCATTGGCCGGTCCACGCTGCAGCCCCAGACCGCCCATAACAAGCTAATCAACCGTCCTCCAGATGCTGCTCCCACTCGACTGGTATACAACTATACACTCACACCCCGCTATACAAAATTATCATACAAAATAGTATACTTGACTGTAGTAAAACCTAACCTCACCTACACCAACATTCAGTCCTCCTTACAGCCAATCAATCTACCACTCTCATCACATCAATAGCAGGCTATTTCCTCATTCTTCTCTGCATCCAAACAACATTCACACAACTAATGGCGTTCACAATCCACCACTTGCAATTCTAGAATGTTAATGTGCAGCAGCTTTTCATCCTCTGACCAAGTACTCACAGTAGAAAAACCCTCACAGTGAGTGCCCCAACCCAGGAGCAAGGCGTCCGTTGTCAGGACTACTTAATGTGGAGAAATGCCAAAAGAAATCTCCTTGTATAAATCAGTCACAAAAGACTACCATGACAAGAAACATAGTATCGGTCTAGAGATTGAGAATTTGTGCCACAGGGTATGAACCCCAACTCTATAACAGAATAAAAACCAGAGTTGCAGGAGTCTGGCCAAAGGCAGAACTGCAGTTGAGGATACCATACATCCTAACAGAAGTAAAAGTTTTCTGATTGGAACCTACATCCTCTGAACTGTTTAACGAGATAAGATGCCCATATCATCTCAGGGAGCAAAAACATTTTTCTCTCCTGAGAATCTAACATAGCTCCAATAAACTATACTATTTGTGAAGGGAATAACTATGATTTCTCCCAATTTACTAGTAATCCTAGTATTTTACATTTACACAGTGATTCAGCACCTGGTCACTAGAATCTTCTACCAATAACCAATCATTGAAATAAGGATATATGTGGCAACCTCAGAGACAGAGGTAAGCAATAACTGTAGCTAGACACTTAGAGAACACCCTAGGAGACATAGCTAGGCCAAAGGGGAGAACAGTATACTAAAAAAACTCATTCCCCACAACAGGAATGTTTAAAAAAACCCTGATGTTGTGGGTGTACAGAGAGATGAAAATAGGCATCCTTCGAATCAATTACTATGAACCAACAGTTAATATTTAATAATTGTAAAATTGAGGTAATAGACACCAGATGGAATTTTGAAACATACAGAAAAACATTAAGCTTTCTAAGGTCTAGAATAGGTCTAACTCCTCCATCTTTTTTGTCTATAAGAAATATACGAGAGAAAAATCCCTCAGAGGCCTGAGGCTCAACGACTTCTTCAATAGCGAATTTTTCTATTAGGGATGCCAAAGCTTGGACAAGACCCAACTCAGCTTGAGAGAACCTTTATAATGATAAGACACAAGGGGGAATGAACTTAAATTTTAATTTGTAACCCCACTTAGGAATAGATAAGACCCACTGGTCTGAGGTAATTTCCTACCAGCCTAACTCAAACTGAGCCAGTCTATCCTCAAATTTAACTGAAATTGGCAATGAACCTAGTCAGAACGCTGACTTTTGGGCTGAAGTAGTGTCCCTGGAAGAGGGTAGTTGTGGATTTGACTTAGGTCAAGTAGAGCTCTTTCATCCATGGAAGATTTGTTGCTGATGAAATGACTTAGGGTTAGGATACTGCGACACTGAGGGGCCGAAAAATGATAATCCCTTTGGTAGGGATGCCAGTGCTGTCTCACAAAAGGTCGTTGTTTGAACTGATAAGTGGACGAGTGTCTGATTCCTAAAGACTTGGCCGTCTGTTTACTCTTTTTTATCATCAACAGTGCCTCATCCATTTTAGAAGAAAATGTAGATCCTTCAAAAGGTGAGTGCTCAACTTTAAGTCTGGGCTTCATAGGTAAGGCTATATAGATCTCAACCAGGCATGACATTGTAGAAGAATGGAGCTGACCGTGCCTCTAGCTACTGAATCTGTGGAGTGACAACCAGCGTTGCTCTGCTGTTTAGAAAGTTTAATGGCTTCAGTATGGAGAACTTTGGCAAGAGGACACTTCTCTTCGGGCAAAGGTTCTAGGAACAGGAGAATCCTTTCCCACAACAACAACTGACAGGCATGTAACAGCAGAGATTACTGTGGCAGTGGCCAATTTTTTAGTGGACGTGATGAGAGTGACAAATTTGGGAAAGTCCGTTTCATGATTTTATAATTAACCTAGACTTTTAGTTGATTGTGTCATTTTCTGTCTTTGATTTTAATGTTGTATATGCCATTAAAGGTTTATTGACTGAACAACTGACAGGCAACCATGCTTGTTTCATTATTAGCAATCTTGAAGCCCAAGGCTGCTGAAGAATACAACTTTCTTCCCAGGACATCTAATTTTCTCCTTCCCCTGTCAGTGGGAGCACAGTGATAGGCCTACCGGCCTTTAGGCTGTATCTCCACTGTGACCAACGATAATGGAGGAGGATGAGTCATCAAGTAATTAAATGACTCTTTTTAATTTTGTAAAAATGTTCTACTCTTCTGGAAGTGGGATGAAGGGAAGCAGGTTTCTGCCACGACTCCTGCATGATATTGTCAAAAACTTCCAATACCAGAAAGGCAATAATTCCCGAAGTGTCCAAGACAACTCAAAATTTTAGCTCTAGGATTGTGCTCAGGTGTAATAACCTCTACTTTGAGGAACTGCGGCATTTGAATAATTTGTTCCCCAAACATATGTAGATCTTCTGTTCAGGGTACTGAGGATGGTTCGGCCACCCTCTCATCTGGACTCAGCTCCAAACATCCAATCCATCAGATTCCAATGCCGCTTCTTCTTTCCTAAATGTAGAAACAGGGGAGCACAGCCTACACGATATAGTTGCAGACAGTGGATATGACATGGCCCACTGTGAATAACGATACAAACTCACATCTCTGGGACCTACAAAGTTGTCACCCCATTCCTCTAAATACCCTGGTGACATCAACAGGAGGGGGGGGGAGTTAATCCTGTATAATACAAACCAAGAGAACATTTCTTTGCAGCTCCTTTGGTTTTATTTCCATTTGTTCCTGTATAAACAGGATGATTATGGTATTCAGACATTTATAATTAATATGACTCAAAAGCAATATGTAATTACATACACCAAATTAGTCAACACACTGGAAGATAAATGACCAGAACAAAATAAAACGGGTGTGTGTGTGTGTTGATATATATAATTTATTGGGAAGAGTCCTTTTTAGTTGTGAGCTCTTCTACTTCTATATTGGGTTCTTTGCTTAGAGAGAATGAGTAAATCAACACAATGCCCATAAAAACCAAGCTGACCCATCAAAACTATAGTCAAACTTTAGCTACTGTGGACTTGCCAGTGGTAGATACAACATGGATATTACACTGTATGCCATTACTTACAGGAAAATGGCGCTACGCTTTGCCGTGTACTCTGTTATTTAAAACCATATAAAATGTTTTTATTACAGAAACATTATCTAGATCAGCTCACCAAGGAACAGCCGTGGGGAAGGAATGCAGAAAATGCATTCAGTTAACCAGCCTTTCTACCCACTGGGGACTCTCTTCCATTTTATCTTCACAACAACCCTTTAAGGTAGATTAAGCTGAGAGCATTTGACTAGCCCAAGATCACCTAGCAAGAGTCAAGGGACGATTGTGGATGTGAACCTTGGTCTCCCCAATCCTAGTCCAACACTTTAATCTCTGCACCACACTGACTTTCACACACTCTGGTATAACCACAAAATGGAACACAGAGAAAAACTGTGTAGCTAGAAAGCTAACCTTTCAGTGGTTTGTATTAAGTACTGTGGCTTGAAACAAATGAATGTCTTTCTTCAAGACTGTTGAGGAAGCAGCAATACTTACTACCCCCCCCCAAACTTGGATTGTCTGCCATGGTTAGGCTCGCCAGTCCCCAGGTGGGGGCAGGGGATCCCCTGCTTTTGTAGACTCTGCCCGCTGCCAGCCAGCTGGCCCCCAAACATTCTCCACTTTTGTGGCAAAGCTATGATTTGTAGCCATTTTTACCATAGAGTTTTGCCCAAAATGTAGAGTGGCACCCCAACATTGCCAACACAATGACCTCACTTTCAGAAGTGATGTCACTGCATCACCAACATCTCCACCCATCCTCGAATGCCCCCCAAATCCCCCTGCTGGCACAAGTTAGGCACCTTGCAACCCTATTCATGGTTCTTACAGCATCTTACAATCTTCCATTAAAATACTCTGGGGAAAATACAAGTGGCTCGATCCAAAAGTGTTCATGAGCAAAGGAGGTCTGCAATTTTTGCAGTCTCGATCTGCAACTCCTGTGTTGTTCCCCTTCATCTTCCAATACACAGGAGTAGCTTTCCTGGTGATGTGGAGATTTAGAAAATGAAGGTGGGATGGGGAAAGCTCCATTATTTGACTAGAGCTCAGCTTCTACATTTTTGGATCCCATGCATTAAATGACAAACCTCAAGCAAAGCAAATGAAACAGCTCCCTAAATTTTAAAGTAGGTATTTCTTGAGCTCCAACTATACCTTTTATATTTTCTTCGACACAGATTAGCTACCATGCACTCCTATGTAAATGCAAAGTACTAAAAGCTGGAGGCATGCCAATTCAGCATACCAAGGTTCCACAGGGCAGTGATGTGCCACCAACATGGTCCAGTATGTATACAAGCCCTGCACTCTCACACTCCTTCCCCTCACATAGTTGGCATCAAGTAGTAACTTCCAGTTAACAAAAACCGTAGTTTCCTATGGTATTTGAAATGCAATCAGGAGTGCATCCTACTGACTATCTCATTCCCACAACCAAGGGAAGTGTACAGGTATTCATTTTCTACAGATAAACCTCGCACACACTTCCCAATGGTCTCAGAGCAAATAGAGAGAGGCAGCATTTGTAATAACAATTTGCAAGGCTAGCACCAGGCATCAGTCCAAAATTTTGCAACATATTATTGAATAAATAAAATGCAAGTCTCTGCAGATCCAGCTTTAGAAGGATATTAATTTTCTCCCTGCTGTCGTGAAATGTTTAGCCCCTAGCTAAAAGTCAGGCTTTCTGAAATTCTCTGAACTCTGGGGTCAGGGTCAGTCTATTTATTCCAGGGTACAACATAAGTTTTTAAGTAACGACTAGACTGCTGTGCATGTATCATAACCCTGTCTGCAGAACACAACCCCAAGAAAACAATCAAACTAATGATTCTTTAAACAGTCCTAAATGGCAATTTGGTATCTCTTGAAGGGTTATGGAAATCTAGTAGGGTTGCCAGGTCATTCTTGGCCACTGGCAGGGTATTGGGGTGTGTGTTTGTGTTAAGATTGCCAGATCCAGGCTGGGAAACTCCTGCAGATCTGGGAGTGGAGGCCTGGGGCGGACAGGGACCTCAGTGGGGTAGAGTTCCACAGAGTCCACCCTCCAAAGCCTCCATTTTCTCCAGGGGAATTGATCTGTGTAGTTTCAAGATGAGCTGTAATTCCAGCAGATCCCCAGGTCCCACCTGGAGGCTGGCATCCGTAATCCAGTGGGTGGATCGTGACACAGAGCTAACAGAAAGTTGTTCAAAACAAAGGATGGGATCAATAGAACCTGAACAGAATCCAAACTTTATTGGCGAATACCTATAATAAGAAGTATGTGAGAGGCCCTAGTTTAAATAAATACTCTGAGTAATAGTTGTTTGTCTCCTTTGAATCCCTTACATACATGACTCAAAAAAGTTTTAAAGCTGGGAATGGAAACAGTTTCTTAAAAAAAAAAATAGGGGAACAAAACATATGTTTGTTTATTTTTTTTAAAGGAATGCTGCCACTTTAATTCATAAGAGATTCCTGCCAGAACATTACATGTATTGTGGAAGAATCTGACACCTCTCAGACTACAAATTTACAATATTTCCATTTATTTTTTAAGAGAATTATTTCCTGAGTTTAGAAACCTACTCAGATTTCAGAAACCTCATAAAAAATCAATTTAGTCTAAACCTTTGCATACATGATTTTATCCAAAACACATTTTTAAAAAAATCTTTGAGATTTCAAATGGTTTGCGTTTTTATAGCTCATTACAAAACCAATATCATGACTCTCTAGTAAAAGAGGGAAGCAATACTATGGCCAAACTAAACATACACTCAGAAAATACCCAAGCTGTTACCCTGTAAATATACTTGGAAAACTCACTGAAAGAACACTAGAGTTCTTGTCCTAATAAGAAATTCAAAAAAATAAAGACACCCAAAGGGGCAAAAGCATTAAATGTGGCCTAGATGAGGGGCCATGGCACAGTGTTAGAGTGTCTGCCTGACATGCAGAAGGTCCCAGGTTCAATCCCTGGGATCTCTAGTTACAAGCACCAGGCAGGAGATGATGTGAAATGCCTCTGAAACCCTGGAGAGCCACTGCCAGTTTGAGTGGGCAATACTGAGTGTTGGTCTAAGACTGGGGAGACCAGAGTTCGAATTCCCACTAAGCCGCAAAGCACAATATGTGACCTTGGGCCAGTCACACACTCTCAACCTGTTAAGTCCGTGCTTAACAAAATAGCCAGAGAGTGATTCAGCAAAACTCAGGTTTATTTCAGCTCGACGATCAACTTCTCTGACACGGTACAACTTCTCTGATAGCCCGAACAGCTTCCCATTGCAGCTGCTCGGTATTTAAACATTCCCGGCTAATATAGCCACGCCTACTATACAGTTAAACAACCTATCAGGTTGAGACAATAAGGACCAATCAGAGTCTTTCCCGCTTATACACATTTGAACCTGATTGGACGCAGTAGTCTTGAACTTCAAACCCTGTTCAAGACGAAGCTTAACATTGCTTCCTTATGAGATGATTCACAACCATCTTAATGCATTCTAGGCAGCACAGAATACATTACAAATCCCTCCCCCCTAAGCAAATACAGTCATGAACAATCATAATCGCTTCGGTAGGCAGGTGCACGGCGATTTCTCTGAGACCTACGAGGTGGACTAGGCTCAGGGCACATTTCAGTCAGTGGCACTCCATGGGACTCTGGGACCTCAGAGTCAGGAACACTTCCCTCTAAGTTTACTGGTTCGAGAGTAGGGGTCTGCCCTGCCTCTGGAACAGTACTGACGCCCTCAGGCCCGTCAGCACTCACCTCCGGTGGAGGTCTGGAAAGGTCTTCAGGGTCTGGGGATTCAGTTGGCAGCGCGTTGGGACGGCCAGTTGCCCACCGTTGCCTCAACTGATCTATGTGCCGACGCCATCTGCAAGCTCGACAGCATACATTCGTGACCCAACAATTTCAACAATAGTGGCTGGAAGCCACGAGTGACCACTTGCATAGTTCTTAGCATAGACCTTTTCACCTTTTACATACGTTCGTACCTTGGGGACTTCG
>NW_015169218.1:76793-77019 GCF_001447785.1 Gekko japonicus
TGTCATTTTGGAAGGGGATGAACATTTCGAGATCGCCGATATCCTTGATTGTAAATTGAAACGTGGTAAACTCTGGTACCTTATCGAATGGGTTGATTTCGGTCCCCAGCACCGCGAATGGGTGGAAGAAGGGGATATTCGGGCCCCTTACCTGATCCGTAGTTTCCACAAGAGGTTCCCGGACAAACCGGGAGGTCTCCCGCCCAGCCCGGGAGATCTCCCGCCC
>NW_015169218.1:77090-77250 GCF_001447785.1 Gekko japonicus
GTGGAGATTTCTGTGCTTTGCAAGCACGAGCGATGTGGCCCCGCCTACCGCACGCCCTGCAGTCGACGTCCTTGGTCCAGCAGCGCTCTCGGGGGTGCTTCCCGCCACAGCCAGCACACGATGGGCTGTTCGTAGTCTTCGATGGGGTCCGCTTGTTCGC
>NW_015169218.1:77386-110772 GCF_001447785.1 Gekko japonicus
GACGGCCTCAGAATAGGCATCGGCCCACGTCAGGGTCTTCTTCGCGAACAACCGCTGTTGCAGTCGTTCATCTCGCATGCCACATACCAGCCGGTCACGGAGAGCCTCCTCTATGTTGGTAAAGTTGCAAGGCCTTGCAGCTTTACGCAGAGCCGCCACGTACTCTGCCACAGTTTCGTTTGGAGCTTGAGCCCTTTTATAGAAGGCATGCCGGCATGCGATCTCCGACGGCTGCGGGGAGAAGTATGCCTTCAGCTTTTCCGTCAGCTCTTTGAAGGGCACTGCCGTAATGTCCGCTGGTGCGACCAGGGACCGGGCGATGTCGAAAGCGCTCTTACCGCAAGAGCTCAGCAAGGTGGCCCGCTTCTTCTCCTCGGTGGTTATGTCATTTGCTTCGAGGTGGAACCCGAACCTCAACAGGTAGGCGTCCCAGTCCTCGGTTGCTGGTTCGAAGGCCTCGAACTTCGGGCTATTGGCCATAGCTGCAATCGCTGCCACTTGCTCAGGTGGTGCCTGTTGCTGCTCTGCCACGGCGAGCTGCGGCTCGCTGTTGTCCGTCGTGGGGTTGGGACCAGCGGGGCTGCCTACCCGCTCTAGCATCCCACCTTCGTCGCCAATTGTTAAGTCCGTGCTTAACAAAATAGCCAGAGAGTGATTCAGCAAAACTCAGGTTTATTTCAGCTCGACGATCAACTTCTCTGACACGGTACAACTTCTCTGATAGCCCGAACAGCTTCCCATTGCAGCTGCTCGGTATTTAAACATTCCCGGCTAATATAGCCACGCCTACTATACAGTTAAACAACCTATCAGGTTGAGACAATAAGGACCAATCAGAGTCTTTCCCGCTTATACACATTTGAACCTGATTGGACGCAGTAGTCTTGAACTTCAATCCCTGTTCAAGACGAAGCTTAACATTGCTTCCTTATGAGATGATTCACAACCATCTTAATGCATTCTAGGCAGCACAGAATACATTACACAACCTAACCTAGTTCATTCAGTGGTTGTAAGGAAAAGAGAGAGGGGGTGGAAGCATTTCCTTCCATACACAGATGAGATATTTACTCAAATTATCTCAGCGGATTAGTTCATGACATCCTTCCTCTCACAGAATCCTCTTTGACTGAGATTCAGACTCAGAGATTATGAGTGGAGAAAATTATATTTTTAAACCACACGATTAATTGTTGGTGGCATACGTTTTTGAAAATATAAATTATGTAATATTTAAATAATTTAATATTTAATATAGGTTACTAAATGTGATCCTGGACCAGGTTTAGCCTGTGTCACCCACCCCCAGGAAACTGAGAAGTCTACACCCTTGCATATATTTATATCTCACTCGATTATTCTACACCCACTCTCACATTTGTATAATTTAATTGCTCTGCATTTTCTTACTACAGATTTGATGATCTGACCATGTGAACTCCACTAAAAGGCACAGCACTGATGATGGTGATATGAAGAGGTGTGAAAATTTTATCCGTAGTGTTATATTTGTAATAAATCATTGATACATGCAAGTCACCACTTGACATTTCAGTTATCCAGTGGTACACATGCTAGCATGAACCAGCCCTTGATAGGCAGCTGAATACATTAACTGACTGCATATTCTAATGTTTCTCCCCCGTGTCTTTATTTCTGCCATTCCTTTCTTATTGGAATGCATAGTCATAATTCAAGTTTTATTTGCTTTCTGCTATATAGGGTTTTATCAAAACTCACCTGATTACACAGGCAGAGAATTAATCCACAGAGCATTGATCTGATATATAGTTCTGCCCAGTTTTGACATATTTGACTCATTTTCATGGAATCACACTGAACAGGTTGGATGCATTCTACAGAAAATGTAGACACTACTTGTATCAACCACCAAGTATGGGAGATTCAGAGTAGCACTCTGACCTAAGGCAAGGTAACAATAATAGATAAAATACAAAAAAACTATTAAAACAATTAACACATACACCATTAAAACAGATAAACCAGAGTCCAGATCTATAGAGTGGTCTCACAGGAATTAATGACAACAGCCTTATTTCTGCAGAAAGATGCTATATAAATGTAACACAGAAAGCAAATATTGTTGCTCCTCTCTGCACAGAATGACTTCTAGAACAATATTAATTTAAAACGAAAACTGCAGTTCAGGATACATTCTGCTAAAAGCTGAAACTTTGATTAAAGTAATTCTACTATATAGAATTATTTAAAATTGCTTAGGTAAACATTTATTCAGAATGAATAGTCTGCATCTCACTTAATGCAATAAAGTTTACATGTAAAAAAATAAGTACACTTCATCTCTCAATTTTCTCAACCACATGCCCAACCTTGAGAAAATATAGACAAACAAGTGAAGGACCTGCAAGAACCTGCAGAAGGCTTCTTATTTCCCCTTCCCCATTATTTCCTCTTTCTCTTTGCTGAATGCCACTCTACCTTCTTCCCTTCCCACCACCAAACTACCTTTATCTGTCGTCTTCAGTCTTCCCTCCTTCCCTCCCCCTGGCAGCCTCTACCTGGGAAAACTATGGTCCAGGTGTGCAGTACTGGCTGCCTGGCTGGACTCGGTTGTACAGTAGGGGACTCAGTGTCAGCTAGCTGCCATTGTATCTGATGTAACCTGCTTCACATGTCTTGTGCTCTTCCCCCCCCTCCCTGGGTTTAGGCTGCTTTATTATGATTCTCTGTATTTTGCGGAACTGGCCAAGGTCGTGCAGCTGGTGGTGGGAGTCGGAGCTTCGCTAAGCTTGTTATGGTTATCTATACTGTGAACTGAACCTGTGTTGATGGTACTGAACTGTTACATTCCCATGGAATAGGCGCGGGTTTCCCGCCAGCGGGAACTGGCCTCATTGGCCCAACATGGTTCAAATCCCTTTAATATGCTATACCTGTGTATTGGTAGTTATTCCTAACAATGTCCTTGTTCTTGTCTGAACCATCGCTTTGAAATAAACCTTGCTTTGATTCAAACGTGGAGTTATTTCGAATGCCTGGGGATCCAACACTCAGAAGGACTTATTGGGGGCATCTTATTTTCCCCTGTACCCCCTTCCCAACACTATTTCCTCCCTCCTTCTGGCAACCCCATATGCTCACCTTCCTCTGCTTCCTTCTCTCCTTCCCACCCACAAGTCCTCCACACTTTTACCAACCCTCTGAATCTTTGACTTATTATTTATTTCAATTATACTCTACCTTACCCAAACCAGCTTACATCAATGTCCTCTCCTCCATTTTATCCTCACAACAACACTGAGAGAATTTATGTCTGGCCTAGGTCACATTGTGAGATTCCATATCAGAGCGATGATTTGGACCTGGATCTCTCATATCTAATCTGAAACGCTAACCCAGGTCCATAGCCACTGTGGTGCAAAAAGACTGGGACCCATCAACCATTTGTCATGCCCCCCCAATCAGCACTAGGGGTTGGTGTGAAATCTGTCTTTCAAATGTAAATTCTCTATGTAAAAAAGAAAGAAAGATGAAGTAAAAAAGTGTGAAACTGTAATTCTCTGTGCAATCCACCAGAACAGAATTAGCAGTTAGCAGGGCTAGAGAGTCCTGAGAGGGCTAGAGAGTCTCCTGTTGCTAATATATTCTGCTCCACAGGAATCTCCACAGGAGGGTTGTGGTGTTTGCTCTGAAGATGGAATGTTGCTGGGGAAAGGATCTCTTACCTGTGGGCAGCTCAGGGATCATCCCACTGTTGTTTGACCCTACATTTGTTCACTTAGGCCCCAGTCACACGGGAGGTTTAGGGCCAGAAGAGGGACAGATCGGGGGCGCAGCAAACGGGCACGATCAAACCGCAACATCTGGGAAGCGGCGCGCACCCATCCCAGATCCGGCCCTTCAGGCCGAAAATGCGCATCAAAAAAGAACCTGCTAAAGAGCAGGACTTACCTAAAACGCCACAGCAAGCGCGGCTGTCGGATCACCGGCACGGCCGTCTGCAGGAGCAATCGTGGCTCCCAGCTGAACTACGCATGTGCACACATGTGCAGCCGGCGGCCTCGCGCTCCCTTCCATGGCTTTCTCCCCGGCATCTGATCATGCCGGGGAGCAACTGCGCAGCGGCTCATGGGATCTGTGTGATCCCGCCGCCATGTGTCTCTTTTGGTGCGGCTTTCAAAAGCCGCACTTTGCCCACATCAATCCTACCCCTTGTGGCAGGGGCCTTAGAAAAGAATCCTACTCACAGCCTGATCCTATGCATTTTATTTATCTGTTTTATTTACTATATTTATAGTCTAGCTTTCTCATTGAGTCTCAAAACAGATTCCACAGTGTAAGTCAATGCAATCAATCAGATGAGATATCTAATAAACAATGCAATAAGGCTAGGATCCCAGCGATTTGAAACAGAGCAAAAATCATTACACATATATCAAACAACGCAGAAAGTGGCATTACAATTACAATACCATGACCTGATTAGCCCAGGCTAGCCCAATCCTGGAAGTTAAGCCGGGTCAGTCTTGACTAGTATCTGGAAGGGTGACCTTCGAGGAACACCGGGTCATGCCAGTGTTCCCTCTAACCTGAGTTAATGTGAGCTAGCTCACAGTTTTATAGCCTCCGGCTCACAGATTTTTGTCCTAGTTCTGGCTCACTCACAAAATAGAATTTTTGCTCACAAGACTCCACAGCTTTCATTCATAACGCAGAGGCAGGCAATGGCAAACCACCTCTGAAACATCTCTTGCCTTAAAAACAAGTCTAGCTTGCCACCTAGTGGTGCATAACGCTAAAGAGTTAGAACTTCTGGCTGCCAGACAATCTTAGGATCTCCTGGCTATTCTACACACAATGCCATATGATAATCATTACAGTAAGAGCATGATAGTACATTCAGCAAATAGTTTCAGGTTTCATGCTATTCAATCCCATTGTTTTATACCATGTAATCCACTTTGAGGCTCAAGCAGAAAATTGGTAAATAAATAATAGAGAAAATACCACTGTACTCATTTGTGTCCCCCCATAAATATTTTCTGGCTCCACATCTTCTCTAACCATTACACCACCTTGCATTTTCTGGGGTAGCTGCTGTTGAACAGTAGCAAGCAACCAGTCCTGGGTAAGTCATGCTGATCATGTGGTAGCAAGTCACCTTCTGACTGCTGCTGGGCCTAACCTGATAAGTACTCCTTTTAATACCAAAACAGAACTTGAAAGGGCCCTGCCCTTCCTCCTGCCTTTTACTAACAGAAACCAAGGACTGCAGGCTGGCAATACTGTTGTGGTTGCCTAGCAATGGCCAATGAGGGTGGCTTGCCTCCTTTCTCCAAGGTCAGGGACAAAGGGTGATGCTAGGGGAACAGCTATCCCAGAGGCACCCACTGGATTGTGGTGTGCCTCAAGGGCAGTGCTGTCCCTGATCCTTTTTAACATCTATATGCGCCCCTTTGTCCAGATTGCCCGGAGGCATGGGCTGGGTTGTCAACAGTATGTGGATGACACCCAGCTCTATCTGTTGTTGGGCGATCAGTTCAACTCCAAACCGGAAGAGCTGGACTGGGCGTTACAAGCCGTGGCTGGTTGGCTTAGAATGAGCCGACTGAAACTGAATCCTATGAAGATGGAGGTCCAGTGCCTGGGTCGGAGCGGACCGGGGTTAGGGATCCCACTCCTAACCTTCAATGGGGCACCACTGGTGCCAGCACTGGAGGTTAGGAGTTGGGAGTGCTCCTGGATGCCTCTTTAACTATGGAGGCTCAGGTAGCAGCCACAGCCAAATTGGCCTTTTACCATCTTCGGCTGATCAGGCAGTTGGTTCCCTTTCTCAAACGCAACAACCTGGTGACAGTGATCCACGCGATGGTCACCTCGAGATTCGACTACTGTAATTCTCTCTACATGGGGTTGCCCTTGTCTCAAATCTGGAAGCTGCAAAACACCATGGCCAGGCTTCTGATGGGGCTCTCTAGACAGGAGCACATGCAGCCTGTGCTGAAGGTGTTGCACTGGCTGCTGATAGCATACCGGATTTGTTTCAAGGTGCTGGTTCTTACCTTTAAAGCCCTACATGGTCAGGGACCTGCATACCTGAGGGACTGCCTTTCCCCATATGTCCCCCAGAGAGCACTGTGATCAGGAGTTCAGAACTAGCTAACCCTCCTAGCTCTTAAGGAGGCTAGGCTGTTGACAACCAGGACCAGGGCTTTCTCAGTGGCGGCCCCAACCTGGTGGAATAAACTCACAGAGGAGTTCAGGGCCCTACGGGACCTTTTACAGTCCTACAGGGCCTGTAAAATGGAGCTCTTCCACCAGGCTTTTGGGAGCCGCCACCACCACCAATGAAGAACATCGGATGGTAGAATGGGAGAGGGCCCTTGATTCCAGAAATTGCCACCAACAGCCTAAAGAACAGCAAGTTCTGCAAGAACAACCAAAACGAACACTGTGAGCTGACTGTGAGCTGAGAACTGTGAATGATGGCTGCTATCGTTTACGGACAACAACGATTACCAACGATTACTAGCACTTTATTATGGCTTTAGAATTGTTTTAATCGTAATTTATGTTTTTAATGTAATTATCTGCCCTGAGCCAGCTCTGGCTGGGAGGGCGGGGTAAAAAATTCAAATAAATAAATAAATAAATAAATAAAGCTACTAATGCTGTTTCTATTACTTTTTTACCTTTCCCAATTTTTTAAAAATAATTTCAGATTTTTCTGCAAACCTGGGGCATTTTTCAGGTTTGTACAATGATCTGTCTTGTCTGTCCATGGCTCCATACTCTGGATTTAAATATCCACACACGGTTCTGGCCATGTTGAGAATTAGATATACTGATGATTCTTATTACTGTAATATTCTTTTTATGACAAGTGCATAGCACATATACCTATTTATAGAATATAACTTAGACTTTGGAGGTTTCAAATGTGCTCTTACGGTCTGTAAAACTTTACACACAGTGAACTGTGTTAGATAATCTTTCGCACTGAGACATAACCTATTAGAAAAGGGATGACCACTGCAGTTTTGATGCCCTCCTGGAACCATTTCAAATGACCAACTTATCTCATTCCAAACATTTCCTAATTCTAAACTAAGAACTACAGATTTATATATTTGACAGTGGTCAAAATACAGTGTAGTGGTTAGACTGCTGAACTATGATCTGGAAGATGAGGATTCAAATCCTCACTCTGCTATCAAGCTTGGCTGGGAGACTCCTACTCTCTCAGCGGAATCTACCTCACAGGGTTGTTCTGAGGATAAAATGAAGCTGAACTACTTGGACAAAGGGTGGGACAAAATCGTATTGACAGAAGACACAAGAAGTATATAACTTTTTACAATTATATTCATAGGTCTAAAGAAACTGAGAAAGAATTCCATGCGATCTGAAGAGAAACCAGAGAAAGAATTCTATAAATTGGCATTCTTTTTTAAAAACTCTCCACTGAGTTACTGTCTAATTCTCTAAAGAATTCCCTAGTCACCTTTCTAAGTAGTGTTTTACCCAGCTCCAGAAAGACACCTCTTGGGTTGCCAGCTATCACAGGCTTTTCTGCCATTTCCCAATATCTGTTGACCACCAGGGCTTCCCTCTGGATAGTCAAAACTCAGGATCTGATATTCAATACAGACTCCGCCTTAGATAGGGGAACTATGATCAGTTCTAGATTTTCCCCATGGCTTAAGCTGCTCAAACAAGATCACACTAGAGCTTCCTATTTGCCCAGCATCACCTTCCACAAATTTAGAAAAGCCTTTATAGCCCTCAGATTTCAAACAATGATAACCGCCATGTTAGTTGGCCGTTATCACCATACACCAGTTACTCAGTGAGTGTGTACCTGTGGAGCCCTGGAATTGGAGGATCTCCCCCATTATGTCCTGTTTTGTGACCTTTACTCAGTTCCCAGGACCAAGTTCCTTGCAGCCATTTTGGCCAGGCTAGCTTCGCATTCAGTGGCAGACAAAATCATCTACCTCTTATCTGATGATGAGCATTATGTCACCTATATGATGTCACTTTATGCACTGACTGCCAAGAAGATTCATGCAAAACTTTCACCCTAATGTTCAACATGCTGTATTTTACGTTACGTCCTGGTCCTGACAATTTTAACGTTTTAACTGTAATATTTATTACTGCTCAGGCAGCTATTATTATATCGTTATGGCCTCATGCAATAAAATTCTACCTGCCTACCTACCGAATTGCTAAGTATTTTAGCCACACCTCCAGGCTGATTCTCTTGACTTCTTACCCTGCCAAAAGGCAGCCTCATTGCAACTGGCATCAAAATTATACTACAAAACTCTGTTCACCAACCCACCCACTAGATATAAGATTTGGAGTGTGGACTTGTCTGTTCCTATCCCTGGATGAGAACACAGAAACAACATCAATTGTTTATCACAGTTTAATAAAAGTCGGACATTATCATCCCAAGATAAACAGGACCTAGTGATATGAAACTGTTCAGTCTCTACCTATGCATACTAAGGAATTGTGCTCACAGTTCTTTCAAACCTTCCTTTACTACATCACTTTCTTCGTATTATTGTTCAAAAATAACTTACACAGACAGGTGATTTTTTTCCCTAACCACTTTTATAAAACTTTAAAAGCTTTGAACGTCCTTTCCCTTCAATGGAGTCTTCTCCCAAGCAGCTTAGTTCCCTTGCTACAGTGCAAGAAAAACTGTGCTTTCAAAAAAGCAGTTACTCTATTTCTCAATCCACAATGACAGTAGCAAAGTAGCTCTATCTCAAGGCCATTTCACATGATATGTTTTGGCCACCGATGAGAAACATAAAAGGATTCCTCTCATTTCCTAGATGGCCATCCATCACTAAAGCGGACACACAGGCACTCACCTCCCCCCCCCCATGTTAAAATTGGCTCACTTCATTCTGCTGTGGAGCTATCTTGTTGGCAGTAGAGAGACACATCATGTCTTGAAGGGGTTGTCATTCATACAGCTCACTGTTGCATAATGCATACTTCCTAGGACTGGGAAAAAGTGGGGAAAAGGCGGGCATGTCTGGACGACGGCTAGTTTTCCTTACCAGCATGAAACTCAACACACCTCCAGAATGGACTCAAGTTCCAATTTACAGCTCAGCTTGGCTTCCATATGTAGCCATCTCTCACTGCTGAGAATTTGGCCCTCAAAGAGCTACAATTATATGTTGGGAAATTCGGCCTTTCCGTTATTTTTGTGTTCATATCGCTGTCAAAAATGCAAGGCGGGGTGCGTACTGGGGCTGCACTCCCCTGGCCCCTGGAGTAGCACATTTTTAAAAGAGAAAACAGCAGGCAGGCAAACTTCCCAAAGAGAGCTAAGTGCCCCAGAGCATTTGATTTCTTTCCAAGGTTTCTTTTTCTGTGCAACTTAATAATGACAGGAAAGCAAAATTGATTAAAGCCATGGGAAATGTGGTGGAAAAGATGGAAATCAGATTCCACAGCCCCTCTGGTTAGATTTAAAATGGGAACAGAGGAACACCTTGTTGTATGAATGTTCCCCCCTCCCCCCCCCGAGTAGCAGCTTTTTCTTTCCACTTCGGTAGCACTCTCCTGCTTTGACCTGGATAGCCCAGGATAGCCCAGTCTCATCAGATCTTGGAAGCTAAGCCAGGTCGGCCCTGGTGAGTACTCAGAGGGGAGCCCACTGAGGAAGTCTTGGGGGGGGGCTACACAGAGGCAGGCAATGGCAAACCACCTCTGAACATCTCTTGCCTTGAAAAGAGCAAAATATGAGCGCCGGCAAGAAAATTGCCCATGAACGTAGAACAAAGTTAAACACAAGTCAGCTTCAGCAACCTGGCTAAAGGAATGCATGGAATCTTCAGTAACATAGTGATACCAGCCCTTATTATACAAATTTACCAGATTCAGCACACACACAAACTCTCCCAGCTGTAGTGAGCTCTATAGGGACATTTTAGGAGGTAGCTTCAGCAACAAACCAGCAAAAACCAACGCGCTAGTGCACAGAAAAGGGACTGCAATCCTATGTTATTTTATTTCAGCATGCACAGGAATGAACTGAAGGCAGCACTTCCAAGAATAGGGTTCCTCCTCTATTCCATATTACATTTCCTGCCAAGAAAAATGAGATCGGGGCCCATAAATAAGAAAACCCTGCTTGTTAGACAATGGATGGACCTCACGCTTCATCAGTTTAAATGAGCAGTGAGCCACTGTAATATTCAAGAGTAGATACGAATTCTCCCCACTCACACAAACACACATATCCATTCACATAAATCTGATTTCCTGAGACAGGGGGGAAGGATGGATACAAGTAACCAGGGCATGTGCTGTATGTGTTTTCCTGGCCATTTGCTGGGCTGCATTGAACTGGATAACATCAATACTAATAGAGGAGACACCAGGAGCGCTTTCTCAACTGTAAGTATTTTTTTTAATGTTAACTACTGTGCTATCTTCACTACCAATTCAGACTTCTACATTCCGATCCCATGGTTTAAACAAGTAAGTAGTCCCTATAAAATCAAAACAGTAGCATCAACCTAGTTTTTATTGCTTTACTTGGGCTTCAACATTTTATGAAAACCAGCTCAGCCACAAAGTCTTAATTGGCTCAGTGGCACCAAGGAGGTACAGCCCTTACGTAGCCATTATCGTTATTTCAGGTATAAAACTGAACTGGTTTTCACTCTGTTATCATCATACAGAAGGACACACATACGAATACATATCACTGCGCCCATAGATAATGTGTTTTAAGGGCGTCTATTATGGTCTTTTTCTGTTTCTAACACTGTTTCTTTGTCTTCTCAGGCCTTTTCCCACCCCAGTTCAGCTGACCTCTACCTGGAAGTTTCTTGCTGTCTCCAGGGGAAAGTCTCTTCCAATCAGGGGTGAGATACATTAGAATTTGGCTCAAGATCCTTTGAGTTTTGGCCCTGTAGAACCAGCTGCTCTTTGAGACATGATCCTGTAGGCCATGGCTTGGATGAGCAGAAAGCACTAACAGCTGCAGGTATTCCAACCAGTGTTCCCTCTAAGCTGAGTTAGTGTGAGCTAGCTCACAGTTTTTTAGCCTCCGGCTCACACATTTTTATCTTAGCTCAGGAAGGAGGACCCCAGAGCAAACTAATGTATGCAGTAGCCAAATCACTTGCTCACAACTTTAATGCCAGTCGTTCACAAAGCAGAACTTCTGCTCACAAGATGTCACAGGTTAGAGGGAACATTGATTCCAACCCCCGCAACCATTTCAATCCCTCGGACAGTTTATTCCAGAACATCAAGGTGTAAGAGGCAGAAGGGAGTGATTTTCCCCTTCCCCCTCCCCCACTGCACCTTATCAACCCACACGGTTATGACTCCATGCATGTCCTATAATTTCAGAAATGAACATTCCCAGCACTGGATATGGTTCCAGGTGGGAGGGGAGAGCCTACAACACCTGGGAACCCTGTTCAGACCAGAAAAGGTGCATGTACTAGATCCAGCTCCATGTACACACACCACACACACTTTACTTAAACTTGCTTGTAAAGTGTAGCTGATGTAGTTCTCACAGCTAACAGTTTGAGGACTCTAATGGGTGGAAGTCTCTGTGGTGTACATCTGGCTTATCAGACAGGTGTAGTGGTTAGGTGTGCGGACTCTAATCTGGGAGAACCGGGTTTGAGTCCCCACTCCTCCACTTGCACCTGCTGGATGACCTTGGGCAAGCCATAGTTCTGACAAGAGCTGTCCTTGAAAGGGCAGTTCTTGAGAGAGCTCTCTCAGCCCCACCTACCTCACAGGGTGTCTGTTGTGAGGAAAAGGAGTTTGTAAGCTGCTCTGAGACTCCGAGTGAAGGGCAGGGTATAAATCCAATCTCTTCTTCTTCTAAGTGAAGAGGGTTGGATTGGGGTTCCAGGGAAAAATATAAATCAAAATGGAGGCATCCCAGATACTGAAGTTTTGAGAAGTTTCTTCTGGCAGTGTCACAAACCCTTGGAAGAAAAGTTTGCAATAGAAATGCTGCTGACACCAAAATTTTAAATTATAGCTAGAATTGCAGAAGAGTCTGTGCTACCATATTTGTCCTCTCCTAGCTGTGCATTCAATGGGCAAAAAACTCTCTAATACAAGGATTTTCTTTCTTGAGAAGATCCCTGCAATTCTTCCTTACAAAGGAAGTCTTGGGTCGCTATGCAGAGGCAGTCAATGCCAAACTGCTTCTAATCTCTTGCCTTGGAAACCCTACAAAATTGCCATAAGTCGGCTACGATTTTGACGGCACTTTCCACCACCAAGGTGGTAAAGTCTTCACAGGAAGAAAGAATATTCCTAAGAGTGTAATTCTGTGCACACTTAACTGGGAGTAAGCTTTACTGAGTATACAGAGAATTGAGCTGCAGACTGAATTTATTCCCCAAAGAGAGTCAATACTTTTGGCAACCATATATTAATAAATGCCCTCCACACTCACTCCAGGGAGGGAATGAAGCAGTAACAGCAGAGTACTGCACTGGAAAAAGCTTAGGTCAAATTGTAGCTCTCTAATTGACATGCCTCCAGTTTAATGGGGCAGGAAGTTTGAGAGATGGCATTTGACAGTGGCAGGTAGTATTTTTCCTGCCTTTTAGTCCCTGCTGTCTTGCACAGCACCACCAACTGTGACCACTTAAAAGACACCATGTATTTTCTAAGTGATGTTCCACTGTTTTTAAAAAAAACACACCCAGTAATCAAATTCCCAGTGTTCCACACTTCCAAAAGTATACACTTGTAAAATCACATGATGCATAAAAATCTGAATAGTAAACAGAAGTATTTTAAAATACCTGTCTTTTACAGTAGGAAAATATTTCTTATAAACAGATCACACATATATACAGAGACAGTCCCATGCTGTGCTCAAAGAAAATCAAAACATAACCAAAGTTCTTCCTGTTGAACACAATATTAAACCATCCCCATTGTAAAGTCCAGCTAGCACCAAACCAGAAGCCAGGTTCTCTCACATTGCTCCTCAGTTATGGAATGGCTCTCCAAAATTAGTATGCCGGACTCCCTTCTGCTTGCCTTTTGTAAGGCCTGTAAGGCATACCAGTTCCAAATATCTTTCTGTTCAATTTCCACAATATTAATGACCAAACTCATTTATGGGTTTTTTTTTTAACATATGGGTGTGTTTTTATCTTTATTGAAAACTGAGCTCAGGTCATAATTTTGCAGCTTAAATTATTAGTGTATGACATTGTTTTTGTTGTTAGTTACCATGAGCCTTTTGGGAAGGGTGGAATGATTTTTTAAAACAAATAAAAGTTGTGAAGCACTGATCTGAAAGGACACTGATATCTCTTAAGATACTTGGGGAGGGGGGGCTAACCTACAATATCCAGTTGCTTCTGTGGGCATGTGAGAGGACATCTGCAGTGCATGCCAGAGGTTCTACATTCAATCCCTGGCATCTCCTTTTGAAAGGATCAGGTAGGAAGTGCTGTGAAAGACCTCTAGTACCTCTCACCAATGAACTCTGCTGCCCATCTGATTAGACAACATTGACCTTGATAGGACAGTGGTCTGACTCACCATAAGCCGGTTTCACACATTTTTGTGTATTCACCTTGTTAGCTAATCCTTATCAGAAATCTGCCATTCTGCTATAGACTCCTGTGTTGAAAGATCTGTGCTAATGTAACTGCCCATCTATTTCCACGCATAATTCCAAGTGCTGTTTCCCACTTTTAAGGCATTAAATGGATTGGTCCTGGCGTACTCTGCAGACCACCTCTTCCCCTGCTATCCAGCTTGTTATGTACTGCTGCAGCTTGAGTCTGAGTGAAGGCTCCAAAGGCCTTCAAGGCTATTGGTTGTGACGCTGGTAATAGCCAATCATATTTGTTGCCTTATATCCAATAGCTGTACTGTAAATAGTTACTTTGTATATAGTTCATGTAAATAAAGGATCTTAGCTGCCTACTTTGTATTGGTTGTCCTTAAATGTGGGTGAAGTTTCTACAAGTATAAATTGGCTCCTGTTGAACCTGTGTCTTTGGTTGGGAAGTTCAATAAAGAAGCATGTTGTTATGAAAAGAGCTGCCTCATCTCAATACTTAATACAGCCCATCAGTTAAGATCCTCTTTCCAAGCCCTGCTGTGACCTTGGCCTGCAAAGGCAAATAGGGTGATGACTAGAGATAGGATTTTTTTTAAGTTGTGTTCACTTGTCCTTGGAATGCCCTCCCCCCTTGAAGTTCACCTGTTGCACCTACCTTACTGTTCGTTTAGCACCAAGCTAAAACATTAATTTTTAACCCAGGCTTTTTACTGAGGGATTCTATCCTTTTTACGTGTTTTTATATAGTCTACTTCTAAGCTGAAGACTATTTCATGATCATCATTTTAGGATGCTACATGCTGTTTTATGCTGTCCTAATGCCCCTGGCTTGTTTTTATAGCTTGTTTTATTACTGTTCCTTCTTATGTTGTTTTTGTGATTTTACTGGGGTTTTGGTATTTTTTGGTGTTTGTGTGTGTATGTGTGCCCATGCCTGGAAGTCAGAGCCATGATTTTATTGTTTTGATTGTACTTCGGAAGCCACCCCAAGCAGGTCTCTGGAGAAGCAGCATATACATTTTCTAAAGAAATATCTGCCTTGTTTTCTCATAGGACATTATTTAATGCCAACCTCCAGTGGAAAGTGAGGATTACTTTTCCTGAGCCATTTTCATACAGTTTGAACACAACTAGATGGGACTCCTGCTTCAAGGACTAAGTTCTGCCTTTTCATTAATGAGATTAATGAAGAACTTTCTTTTTAAAGAAAGAGAACATTCTTTTTAAAACTATGTGATTTGGAGGTTAACTGTACTGAAATGAAGCCAGGTCAAAGAGCTGCAAGTAGCAATAATTCTTCAGCAGTTCAACGGCTCATCCCTAAACATAACAGACTTCTGAATATTTTCTCCCCCCTTCTCTCAGAGCTGTTTCACACATTACTGGGCCCCAATGTATATTTTCAAAGATGTGTACATGTTGTGGAAGGCCCTACCAATTATGGCTTCACTGGTATACCTCACTGTGCAGATCAGTCAAAACAGTTCTTTTCTTCATGTTATATTTTTGAGCGCACACATTTTTTTAAAAAAAAGTAACCAGGGAAATAAGTCTTTTGAAATAATTTCTTCACAGATGATGTGAAAATTGTGCAAAACCTAGTGAATCCTCTTGAACTGGTGCAGTTTTCTTGGTTTTTTTCCCTTTTAAAAAGAAAATCCTGATCCAACTGGAGCATAAATATGATACAACAAATGAATTATCTATTTAGTCCCTGGAAAAATAAGCAGCATGGACATTTCTAAACAGTGCTGGCATGGAACTATACCATTTGACACTACCTCACACTAGAAGGACTGTGTCATGCTTGTGGATTAATGAGCTTTTAGAAAAGGAATAAGCAGGCAAGCGTTTAATAAAACGCAAGGGAGCTAAGGGTAGCTGTTGCAAGCAAGTGCTGCATACCTTAACCAATACCATTCATTGCTGGAGGAATCAAACATATGAGAAATTCCAAATGGGATGAAAGGCAAATATAATTATGAACTGAAGAGGAAGAAGTACTCATAAAGCAAACATGTTTTCCAAGTTCAAGCCTGTACTGTGGAAAGTTAACTTGAGGAAAAAGTCAAGGCACACACTGAAATGAAGGGAGGGGGGAAAGCAATAACAACCCTCTCATTAATTCTAACAAAGAACAATAAACTGGATGTAAGTGAAAAAAAATTGAAGTTTCCAGTCTAACAATGGGATTTTGTGGCCTCTGGAAACCTGCTGCGAATGGTTAAACAAAACATACGGAGTCTTCCCTGACAGGAGGCCACAGGACTTGACAGACCTCTCTCATTTTTGCTGCATTTAAACTTGGCCAAAGAAGAGTCCACTAACCTGTGATCTTGTAACCTGTTACAAATACTCATACCAGCACACATCATTCCCAGGACTTGCAAAATAGGCTTGAGTCTGCTGCTATGTACAAGGTTTGTGTTTTTCAAAAATACATTTACCCCCAGACTCTAAGCCCCAAAGACAAGCTACCACTTGAGAAAGAAAAAGTATAAAAGATGAGATGTTATTGCACTTTGAAATCTCTCTTTTTTTTAAGCCCCCAGAGGGGATTTTTTATTTATTTTTTATACTACTACATAACTACCAAGAAAAATTGGGGATAGGGTGACTACAATTAAGGGAGAAAGAAAAGATAACCCACACTAAACTAAAAACCCAAGGTTAGGAGATCATTCCCTGTTAAAATATTGTTAGTAAGGGGGGGGGAAGCTGTTAATAAACAATATACTTTGTGAGATCCTGTCTTTCTAAGCTCATATATTAGATTGTTACTTGTTATGAGAAGATTTCCCGAGCATCTCCTCCCGCTCGCTTCATAAAGGCAATTTGCAAAGTCCTTCCGCCTTTACATCTATGCTACAACTCTCTAATTTCTTAATATCTTCTTAGACGTTCACTGCAGCCCAATCTTCTTCCATCCAAAGGAATAGAACCGCTAGTCTTAAGCCTCTTTCGCTCTGGTCTCAGGATCCAGTGGCTTCTCACTGATTTCTTGATTATGAAGGGTACCTTTATCTCCGCAGACTTTAAGATGACACTTTCTAAGAACAGAGAAGAGGTTAACTCCTTGTGAATTTCTCCTGTTTCTCTTGTGCTTTTTCTTCTTCGCCCTAGGGATTCTTGCACATTTGCAATCCTTTTTCTTATTTTCTCATTGAGATCGCTGCTTATTTTAGTGTCTATCTCATTCGTTTTATGAGCCCTCAATTCAGTTTTTTCTCCACTCACTTCCTGGAATTGCCGAGACACAAATTGTTGATTTATCTTGGCCAGCTGTTGGTTAATACCAACAATTTGCTCCAAGATCGGCTTGATGGCTTCTGCTACTAGTGCAGTGACGTCAACTTCCTTTCTTCTCCTCAGAGTTTTCACCATCTTATTTTCTTTTTCAAAAAGAAATATTTGCTGTTTCAACGTTTTAGTTTCAGTAAAGTCTCTTTCTTCCTGGCTCTGCAAATCGCATACGTTGTTAAAAGCTCATGGAAATTTCCTACAATAGGCTTACACGCTTGCAGATAAAGTATTTCAGAAGTACTGATTTACAGCTGTCTTTCTCCCCCTCCCCTCTTCCGTTTATGTAAACACTTCAAAGAGGCACCCCCTCCAACCGCTTAAGGGGTTTTGGGGGGGATTTCGCTTCATATATCCGTTTACTCTCTCCCTCCCCCTACTTGTTTATGCAAATGCATTGAGAGGCATCCCTCTCTCAGCATGCTATCACTCAAAAAGTTTTTCCTTTGAGGGGGATGGGATTTTCTTCTGAAGACAAATCGCTTGTTTCACTCACAGTTCGCTCTTTAACTCACAGTTCATTGATGGTCTTATCTTGACCCCGCTTTTAATCGCTCCTCCGCTAGATCCCCTGCGCTTGATCGGGTCGACACAGCTTGTGGCCTCGCTAAGAGGAAGCAGTCAGCGAGAGGGACCGTCAGGGCAGAGGGGAGCCTCCATTTCCCTGCCGTTAGCAGGAAAAGAGGCTCACCCTAAAAAGCCCTATGGCTTTCTCCCTGAACTTCCATGGAAGCACAGAGCCTGCTGCGCCTCTCCCCCTTGCTGCTGTGCAGTACGCCTCCCCAGAGAGCTGGGAAAGGCGTCCGCCATCATTGTGTCGTTAACCCTGCCTCCACTTTGAAATCTCTTACAATGTTTTGTTATAACTATTACTTATTTTGCTCTTTTAAAAGTCAGATATGGTGGTGTTTAAATTTTTACTCAGTTTAAATAGATTCACATTCAATGAACTTGAATTGAACATTGAGTTTAGAGCTGACTTTTTAAGCAGTATGTATGACCACCATCTCTTGGGTTTTTAGTGGGTTTTCTTTACTTTCTCCTATAGTTTGTAGACCCCCTCCTAAATTTCATTGTAAGTTATAGAAAATGCAATTTAAAATCCCCTACGGGGGGCATAAAAAATACATTTACTCCTTTTGGTACAGGACTTTTCTGTGGTGGGTTTTTTAGCCAGTTCTGGCCCCGTACTGCTTCAGTTCATCCCCCTGATTTTTGCTTGCATTTTTGCACCTGTAGTTTTCACTTCAGGGGCCCCCCCCCCAATTCTTTTGTGACCAATTTTACATTTTCTGGAAGCCAGTTTGAGTCTCCTCTTCATCCATGTGTAATGTGTCATTGGTTTACTCTGTCCTGTCCACTCCCACCCACATCCAGCCCACTTTCTGATAACCAGACTATCATCATCGTCAAACCACTCCCTTTCCTCCCCCCAGCCTGAAGACGAGTGGTTTCATTTTTTGATTTTTTTAAAAAATACAACCCTTGTATTGATATAAATATGAATGCATATAACTCTCAAAATTTAGGTTTAGGTGGTTCTCTGGATTCCCAGTTTCACTAAATAAAAGTCTCTAGCGTCTTCCCTTGTGGAGTTACACCTTTCTCCTTATAGTTCTGCAAAGGCTAGAGACTTATTTTTTAAAATAAAAGCTGAGGATCCAGAGAACCTGCTAAACCTATCATTACAACAGTATATTACTATAATGATATTTTAGCACCATTTTTTTTTAAAAATGCAAAAGCTGGGGGGGAGGCACCTCCGTCACAAGGAAAAAATAAGTGCAGTTTGAAAGGGACACAGCACTTCCCATATGGTTCATAACAGGGGTCATTTCCTGTGGGAGCGCACAGAAGCAGACCTCCAGCAGTAAGAGCCCAGGGAGCGGGCACATGCAACAAGCCCCACCCCCTGTTCCCAGCAGCCCTCAGTTGGGCCATGAGGAGCAAGAAGCAGCCAGATAAGTTGCAGAGCTCCCCCCCCCGGCCCACCTTCAGGTACAAGCTCTCCCTCCTCTGTTAGGCATATGCAAATAAGTTATGCAAATAAGTTATGCTAATGAGCTCCTGCACCTCTTTTTCTATGAAATGACCCCTGGTTCATAAACAGATGGGTGGCAGAGTTGCTCCCCTTTTAGGCTTCCCCAAACAAAGGCAGGCAGGCATGGGGGAGGGAATCACATCAGCCCTCCCCAAAACTAGCCAGCTGCAGTCCCCTTGCCCTGGAAATGCTACCCTTCCTGCCAGCAGCCTTCTGTGTCAATAGAGCACCTCCCACTCTTTTTCTTCATCCCTGTGTTTATTTTCAATCTTTTTTAAAAATTCAGCCATGATATTTATACCAACATATGACAAAAATAAAAGGGCGAGTACTGTGACTCTATCAATAACAGCTCCCTCCCTTGAAAATCCAGATTATTTAAAGCAAGTATAGGGGGGAAAACCCAGATTCCACAATGTGAAAACACAGTGTGAGGGCAGAACCACGCCCAAAATGATTCCAGTGCTTGTTGAAAATCAGGATTAAGTCAAGCATGTGGAAAAGTCCTGTATTTTCTACTCTGCCTCACCCAAGGAAGCAGTGATGTAGTATGTACTATGATAGCAGTACCCATAGTTCCAAACATGGTACAACCTTTAGGAACATCATTGAGAAAGTTAGGACTAAGGGACACATGAAAAACTCACGATTCCACTGCATGGGTTCAGCCTATCACTAGTGGGGCTAAAATAAGAATTCAGAATGCAGAGTTAGAAGTTTAGGTTTTGATGGGTTTGGGGATACAATGTGGTAAGCAAGGAACAGTGAATTGGATTCTTGAAAATTTAGAAAGAGTCTTGGGAAAACAAACAGAAGGAAGTAGTATGGTGACATTCAATACTGCCAACAGAAAATTTTAGAGCAAGACACACAGAATTTTGCTCCACATCCAAACATGATTTTATTAAAATCTGAAGTTCTAAAAAGCTGAAACAGTTGCAGCACAGAAAGGCTGGAACAGGCACAAACTGATTCTCATTGTCAAAATTTTAGTTTGTGGCACATTTTAGTCATTTGCCACATTACCGAACAGTTCATAGAATCTGAAAGTGTTTCAGGCACCTCACTTGGATGCCCCGTTGCAGTTTCTGCTTCAACTGTGCAATGGCAACACAGTTACTGTTTGCTTAACAGCAGTGCAAAGGAGATTAAATGAAATCCAATCTTGCAGATTAGATTGTCTGCAGAGAATATGATTGCACCCTTTGATTCACACAATGGCATGGCTGTTCCACACTCTTTTCATACTAGTCTCATGCAAAGTAACTCAAAGCAGGGGGGAGATGTACGCTTCATATTTTCTACAAAACCACTAAATGGTATACTTTTGTACAATGTATTTACTGAAAATATCACTACCATTTCACTGCAGGATGATAATGAAATTACAAACATAGCTGGGGATTTAAAAACTGAAGAAGGTATTTGAATCTATTTAGTTTTCTATAAATTGTTCCAATATTCCTGTTCATTTTGGCATTGGAACTAGAGATCTACTGTAAAAGGTAATATTTTTGAATGTTCGTGATGTTAACATACTAACAGTGCAATCCTAAACAGAGTTAAAAGGGTCAAAGTTTCCCTTGCTTGAAAGCTAGTCGGATCTGACTCTAGGGGGTGGTGCTCATCTCCGTTTCCAAGCCGAAGAGCCAGTGCTGTCCAAAGACTTCTCCATGGTCATGTGGCCGGCATGACTAAACGCTGAGCCGCAAAGAACTTTGTTACCTTCTCACCAAAGCGGTACCTATTTATCTACTTGCAATTTCTTGCTTTCAAACTGCTAGGGGCCAGAGACAGGAGCTCACTTAGGGTCTCAAACTGCCGAGCTACCGATCTTGCGGTCTGCAACTCAGCATCTTAACCTCTGAGCCTACTCCCTTTTAAATCAACTGGTCAATGGGGTTAGAAGGCTGCAGCATTCAGGACTGAACTACAAATGGGTGTCCTTTTAGAAGGTTAGCCATGTTAAGTCAATTTCAGCAAACCCAAGACGGAGACTTGCAATACCTTGACAATGAAGAATTTTTTATTCCAGCATAAGATTTTTTTGACTAGAACCCACTTCCTAAAACAAATCTGGGTATCCTTTATTATCATTTACATGACCTCATTGCAGCAGCCTTTACAGAGAACTTTGTCTTTTCTTTAACCACACTTTTCTTTACATTAGAAGGTCCTGATTAGTTTCTTCCTCTTTCAAAATATGCATTCCAGTAATGATTACAAGTTATTATGATCAAGCCCTCAGGCACGTCAAATCAATGGCTCTTCATGCCATAAACTGCCTTAAAATTACAGTATGACATAGCTCCGCTCTTTAAGGCAATGACTAGAAAATTTATTGATTGATACTTTTAAAAAAGCATAATCGATTTTGAAGATATTTCTTCCAAGTGCCTGCTTAACTTTCAGGCCCCAGTAAAACTAAATACATGTATTTTAGGACAAGAGTAGAATATGCTTTGATGTGGCTTGTACAGTACTTTACTCTGTTCAGCTCTCAAGTGGTACTCAGGGACAGCAGGAAGCAAGTTATTTATGGAGCTGAGGTTCCAGATAATTAGGCATCTCCTTGAAGGGTCATGTGAGAATGCAAAAGAAAAATTCAGCTTTCCGTCTGATCCATTTCCCAGTCGAGCTGGAGTTCTCAGATATGAAACAATTTATAGTCCCACTGAAGACAATAAGACAAGCAGGGTACTGCAAGGACTTGGGGGGGATGATTTTCCCTTTCTCCCTTCCCCAAAGCAGCCAATGAACCCAGCCAGTGTCTTCCGAGTGGCAGTTTTTTCGGCCTAACACTAAAGGAGTGCATTTTAGAACTTTGGCACCCAAAACTCTTTTATTATAAGGGAGAGATTATTTACTGCATTTATACCCTACTTCTCGTTCCAATGGGGATCCAACCCAGTTGATATCATTCTCTTTTCACCCACTTTATCCTCACAACAATCCTATGAGGTAGATTATGCTGAGAGATAATGACTGGCCCACAGCCGCCCAGGCCAGCAACGTTTCCACGGCAGAGCAGATATCTGAAACTGCACCTTTCAGATCCTAATCCGATGGTCTAATGACTGCACCACACTGGCTCTCGGTTTCCCTCCTAGCCCCCTACAAACTCCCCGAGATGTCTAGCCAAGTTACAAAATCTGTTTGGTATCAAGTCGCTCAGATGAGTTGTGTGATGGCTACAACCAGGCCTGGCAAAGTCATCCAAGTTGTGCTGGGCCCAGGCAGATTGTGTGGCATTATGATTTCCAGGAGCCACAACACACCTGGGACCAAGTTGCTTGTTTGTTGCTCCTTGGGCTAGCTTGAATGAGTCCTCCCTCTAGGGCAGAAGGGATGGGACACGGGAGCAGGGGTGGACTAGGAAGCCACAAAAGCCCTGGAAAGGGCCCTCCCCCCTGCCTTTTCTGACAGACACCAAGGCTTGACAGTTGTTGCCTGGCAACTCCCAGAGTGGCCACAGAGGTACAGGTGCGCCTTCAATCTGGGGTGGGGATTACCTCCCCCCCACACACTATATTTTTTTATATTTCATATTCTTCTGCAAACCTGGGTTTTTCTCAGGTTTGTAGGAAAAAATGTCTTTTCATGGCTCCAATCTCAGATTTAAGTACCCACAAGTGGGGCCATGCTGAGAATTAGATATATTAATAAAATCTACTTTGGTTGGGTAGTTAATAGCGTATTTGAGTCTTGGGATATATATTTTGAGTGTGTGAGTCAAGCTATTTAAATATGCAATTGCAGATCTATACTTCTTACAAAAATCAATAAACACCTTTCCTGAGAGTTAAAATCAATCATTATACTCAGGTTACCTTTGCAACATTTTCCCTTATATTTTGAACACTTTCTAGTTATATTGCTCAAAGCACAACCACCTCCTGCCATCTATTTTTTCATCTGCACTTGTATACAGCACAAACTTCTTTTCTCTTCCTTACCATGAATTTTTTCATGCCACAATAAACAAGTAGACCCTTTGGATACAGAAACAGGTTTTATTGTTGACATGCTCAAAGATCTTCCCCTTTCCAAGCTTTCTCAGTTTGAAGAGAAACACATGCAGGATTACTACAACAGTATGATCAAGGAGCTGCGGTGGCTCAAGTAGTTAAGACGCTGAACTGCAGGCTGTGGAAGGTCGGTAGTTCAGCAGTTCGAGACCTGAGTTGCCACATGACGGAGTGAGCTCCCGTCTCTAGTTCCAGCTCCTGCCAACCTAGCAGTTTGAAAGCAAGAAATTGCAAGTAGATAAATAGGTACCACTTTGGTGGGAAGGTAACAGCTTTCCGTGTGCCTTGGTGTTTAGTCATGCCGGCCACATGACCACGGAAACGTCTTCGGACAGCGCTGGCTCTTTGGCTTTGAAACGGAGATGAGCACCGCAACCCTAGAGTCGGACTCGACTGGCTTTCGAGTAAGGGAACCTTTACCTTTACCTTTTATGATCACAAAACCTTCAAAGGATCAAGTGCTGAGTGGATAATTGAGACAGTGCAAAACAAACTAGATGGAATTATTGATATCTACAAATAAAATGGTGATCCCTAGGCCAATGAAGAACACAGCAAAACCCGTCCATCCACAGACAAAGCAGGAGTTTTTAAATACTTGAGGGACTCCCCCCAGTTATGCAGAAAAATATGACCCTGTAAATTAAGAGCAAGAAAAAATACAAAGCAACCTGCTGAAGACTCAAAATGCTTCAGTAGGGACAGAATGTTGATAGCAATTAAGAGCCAGTTAAATGGGGGAAAATGAGAACTAGTTTGTTCTAATTCCTGAGAGTTTATCCTGGAGAAGAAAATTTGGGGAGGGCGGGATTTCCAAATTGTTCTACACACAGTTCCTCTTGGGCCTGAGATCTGTTCATACTAAATCAACGTTTTCTAGGAGATTCATTTAGCCGATGTAATTTACAGTTCATCAGAAAAGCATAACTTTACTTATAATGAGGCAAGGCAAGCCAATTTTGTGCTGCTGGTGAAATGAGGTATACCCCTAGATACTACAAGTATACCCCTAGATACTACAAGGGCAGAAAAACTTTACTGATGTTCTCGACCTATTCAAACCCAATACTGTACTAATAATAACTGTAACTCATTTCCAAACTACATACTACATTTAGTTCCAAAACTCTTTTAACCAGCATTTTTCTTCCTTACAAAATGCAGTTGCAAATGCTGCAATTTCAAGGTAGGGACGGAGCTGGTGAAGGGACGGTAGTTGTGGAAAGTGCTGTAAACCTGAAACTGACTTATGGCAACCCCATAAGATTTTCAAGGCAAGAGGCAGGCAGAGGTGGTTTGCCATTTCCTGACTCTGCATAGCCAACTCTGGACTTCCTTGGCAGTCTCCCACCCAAGTACTCACCAGGGCCAACCCTGCTTACCTTCTGAGATCTGACAAGATTGGGCTAGCCTGGGCCATCCAGGTCAAACCAGGCGAACGGATATATATGAATATTTAACCCCAGTCCCTTTGCCCTATTTTCTCATTGGAAAAAAATACCATGTGATAACAGCTTTTACTCCTGCTGGAGACAATTTACAGACATCTGGTGAAAACGCAATCATGGAACTTCATGGAACACTGATCTGCAAAGAGAGCTTTGGCTCTTGAAAGCTCACACTCTGAAACTCTTGTTGGTCTGAGGTGCTACTGGACTGAAATCTAACTGTTCTACTGTAGACCAACACAGCTGCCCTCCGAAACTATCTTCGTGTAACACTTAGTTCTATTCAAGTTATTTTCTACATACTAGTCCCAGCTACCTCTTCAAATCTGTTGTCTGTGGATTAAAATTCAGTGTGTTTGCCCCACACCCCATTAATGAGTGATCTGAGACACAAATTCAGGTCTTCCACAGTCTTCTCAGGATCTGATGAAAAAGTGATAGAGAGCTCATTGATGACAACATACCTTGAATCTCCAGATGGAAGTCCCCAAGGGTTTCGTGGAGATGTTAAGTAGCTTGTGAGATATGATAGGCCTTTGTAGCACTCTACAGCCATGGACCAGAGCAGCAGTCTCCCAGCACAGCCTTCCAGAACAAACTCTACAAGTAGGACTGAAATCACTGCAAAGCAGCAACCCCTCAGTTCTATACATGGAAAGTTATCCATAACAATATCATAACAAATACAAGTGATCCAGAAGAATCAACAGGAATACTACTCTTATCCACTTTGGGACACAGGTAGTCCACTTCATGGTGTGGGTTGTCCACTGGGGCAGCTAAGGTAAGTACAAAAGGCAGCCAAAAATCTTGTACAGTATCAGAACAATCATCAAAATGATCTTGTCGGGCACTAGTCAAACAGGGCAAATGCTTCCCAATGCTGATACTGTACAAGATTTTTGATTTGTAAAACTGACAACTCTACAACATTTAAAGAAAGAATATGACAACAGTTTATGCCAAGAGTATTTACTTCTGAGGAAGCTGAATTCACGAAACGAAAAGAAGAATCCGGCACCTTCATTATTTGGCTGCCTTTTGTACTTACTTGATATTGTTACTTACCTGTTTATATAATTGTATTAGGTTATAAATGGTGCACAATTCTATGAGCTACAGTGTTTCCCTGGCTTTTTTTCTGTACTGATACTTACCTGTATAAACTGGGAGGTCTTTTTTGTGTATTGTAAGTTATTTTGGTACAACAGATTATTAGGGCTAGTCTTCTGAAACCGAGCACCACATTTTATGTTAATTAATGAAACAAGTGTAACAATTAAATGACTAATACCTGCATCTGACAAAGTGGGTTCTGACTCTCAAAACCCCAATAATCTGCTAGTCTTCTGAAACCGAGCACCACATTTTATGTTAATTAATGAAACAAGTGTAACAATTAAATGACTAATACCTGCATCTGACGAAGTGGGTTCTGCATCTGACAAAGTGGGTTCGCAGCAATTAAACCTCATGCTGAAATAAATACTGTTAGTCTTGTGCCACTGGAATTGTTTTGTTTTGTGACAATAGACTAACACAGCTACCACCTCTGCAGTAGTACTTGAGAATTTCTTTTTTCCAAATAGGGTTGCCAAATTCAGATAGTCTGGGAGCGGGGGGCTCCCGGACGATCCCGGGCACGTGCGCGAGGGGAAGGGATTTGTGGGGGGGGGGGGAACAAGGACCTGCAAATATCAATACTTCAAGAAACCTAAGCTTTTAATGACCAGGATCAGAAAAAAGGAGTACAAACTGTAAAAATGAGACAGCTTGAAACAAGCCTAATCGCATGCCTGTCTGAACCGACAAACACAGCAGAGATTCAGTCTCGCCACCAACTTTGCTTCTACTGAATGCAAGGGTGGTCTGATTCCAGAGATAGAATTCCATATCCTATAGACGGATGAAATTCCTTACTTGCTGATAACTTCTCACAGGAGAGCTATTGCATCCATTTGCTCACAAGGCCACCAAAGCTCTATGTAAGGATCCATTCCATGACACAGCAGCAGTAAATGCTGCAAGATACCGAAGATATAGATATCCACCTCTTTCCATTTTAAGTCGGGATTCGTTTACTATTTTCTTCTACACAAGAAATCCATTTCCCTCAGTCTGCTGATACCCAATTACCTGTTCCACAATGCAAACTAAAAATATACACGATGAGGCCTATATACATTTCTAAGACATTTGAAAAGCTAGGTATCAGTTTTCTGTGCAGAACCCAGCTATCTTTCAGTTCCCCATATCAGCCAAGCACACTATTTATCTGCACCGGTGCACACAGTGTGGTCTCAGCTGTTCGTATCAGTCTTTCCAAGACAGTGATATATAACAGCACATTTCCACGATCACCCCTCACCATGATGCTGTACAAATCTTCTGAAAACTAATTATTTTCTTCCCAATTTTCTACCAGCATGCAGATGTTCATTCCACTTGTACAAATACATTCCTCCATTAGTGCTTTAAAAAAAGCACATTCAAAACTCTTATCGTTTAATATTGTGTAGTCAGAGGGTGACATTTCACACATGAAACCCCCAAAGATCTGTCAACACCTGTAAAAGAAGTACAGAAATACTGTATTAATTTGCACTAGCAAATGTGGTTGCTCCTTGCAGCCACGTAGTCGAAGCAGTATTCCCTACTGACAGCAAAAGTTACACATAGCTGCAATTTAGGATGTGCAGTACTCCAGTACAGACTGTGGCAATTTAACAGACATAGAACTTAATTTTAACAGTTAAAATGAGAAAATATTGGTCTAGTTAGCAGCAATTCATGGATCTTGTGACGCTAAAAAAACAAGCAACAGAAACAGGAAATCCGCCAACCGAAGGTATGACGGTGGGTCTTTCACATGGGCAGATTTCATAGGGCAAGTTCTCAGCAGGGGAGGCCAAATAATTAGGTGTCTGCTGCCTTCACCAAAGACCAGGTGGAACAGCTCCATTTTACAGGCCCTGCGGAACAGCAATAAGTCCCGCAGGGCCATGATCTCAGGTGGGAGCATATTCTACCAGGCCAGGGCCAGGACAGAGAAAACCCTGGCACTGGTTGAGGCTAAGTGGACGTCCCTTGGGCCAGGGACAGCCAGCAGATGTTCGTCAGCAGAGTACAATGCTCTCCGGGGCATATATGGGAAGTGACAGTCCCTTAAAACACACAGTGCTGTATTTTCCTTATTTGTTTTAAACTTTAATCACTCAATTCCTGCCAGTTGCCAATATTCCTTCTGCCTAAGAAAGGGCTAATGTTTTGTACTCAGACCATAATGCTTATTTTAAAATGATGATTGTACTGCTTATTTTTAAATGATTTTTAAATGGATTGGGTTAAGCAGCAAGCTTATAATGTATAATACTGCAATAGCTGAAGTACAGTCCTGCTCCTCAGAAATTGGGGAAAGGCAGAAAAGAAACCCATCTGCCTTCTTTTGCTTCCTTGTACAGCCAGAGCAGCATCTTAGCAGCTTCCTTGGTTCCAGTGAGAAGGCCACAGTATACCCATATGAAGGGTCAGGAAGGGATTATTAGGCATCATTCTGCAATGTAGATTATGCCATTAAGTGATTTCACACTTAACCTTATTTCTACTTCTTTGCAGGTGTGAAAGATGTTCATTCATAATTGGCAGTGGAATGCAACATTTTTATGTTAAATGCCTATTCAAGCTAGTGGTTTTACACTCAAATTACACACACAAGCTATGCAAAACTGTTTCCGTGTTTTAGCATCATGTCTAAAATAAGGTATCAGCGTCTGTTTTCTACATGGCCAAGGGCTACAAGTTCTGCTTGAGGAAAACACGCAGGTCCTAGAGGAAAAGATTATACTTCTCTTTACCGAACAATGCTCCTGGTATCCTCCTGAAGGTTAATTGGTAATGTCTTCAAGACAGCAGAATGGTTCCCTTGCTAGAAAAAATCTACTGCACTTAAGCAAAATATGTTTAAGAGTGACCACCCGGAGGTCTTGTTAGGAGATATTATTTATTCTCAACATTCTGGGCTCTGCTGTGGCATTTCAGAACATACAGATGTGGTTGCAATAGCAACAGTATTTCGTGAAGGAAAAAACCAATTGAGACAAGCCAGGGGGAAAGAAAAACAAAAGGGGTGGTGGTGTCACAAGTTTCTCTAAATGAATGAAATGCTTTCCAGTCAAGGTTTTAAAATATTGTTCTAGAAGCCCTTTGGTCATCAAAATGCTTTCTAATAATTATGTAAGGCTACCTACACAGCATTAGATGTTTGAAATGCCTGTACAGACATGTTCATCTCTCAAATGCTCTAACCTCTGTCACACTGCTTTATTTTTAGCAGTATGTGAAAGAAATTGGAGTACATTTAGAAACACACACACCTCAAATTAAGCACCCTAATGTGACAGAAGACAGAGCCTTGCTCCAATCTATGCAAACTGTGTGTTCTCTGAAGTCCAGAGAGATAAAAATGAACGTTTAGATCAGACCTAGTGACCTTTCAGAAGGTGAATTTTTATTTCAATAAAGAGACTGAATACATTGGTAGTGTGAAGGATACTAGTGTCAGAACCCACAACCAACAACCAAGTACATGCATTCAGGAACGGTAATACTTTTATTGCAGAGCTATAGATGCAGTAACATAGGCACTGTTAAGAATGGCAGTGGCCCCTTGGGCATAATAGGATATAGGGTATTCATATGCATACACACCCACAGCACTGGCCAATTAGGCACCCTCCCGCACGCAGGATATGACTTATAGACCGTTAGGTAGCTGAAGCTGAGAACGAACACTCTCCCATGACACCTAGGCCGATCCCAGACACTACAACACCCTCCTGCACATCTGTATAGATAAGCGTTTCGGCACACAGCAGAGACAGCACAGAAAGGAATGCAGTAGCAATTAACCTGAAAGGAAAGCAATAGCAATTAACCAGACACAGATCAACCTCCCCAACCTTCATGGCAGCATAGCTGACATACTGCCCTCTCTAAAATCAGCTTCTCCCGACCATTCTGGGAGATCTCCTGGTCATTCCGGGAGGTCTCCCGGTTTGTCCAGGAAGTCGCTATGGAACTGTCGTAACAGTTCAGGGGGGCGAATATCCCCTACTTCCACTCATTCAAGGTGCTGGGGTCCAAAATCCACCCACTCAACCAAATACATCAACTTTCCCTGTTTGACCTTAGAGTCCAAAATTTTAGATATCTCATAATGTTCCTCACCCTCAATCATGATAGGAGGGGGCACTGGTTTTGATGGACGCCAGGAGCTGGAACCCGAATATTTCTTCAGGAGACTGAAATGAAATACAGAATGCAATTTTCTCAAATTTTTTGGCAAGTCCAAATCCACAGCAACATAATTGATTATCTTTTTCACCTTAAATGGCCCAATGTATTTCCAACCCAACTTCCGACTTGGCCGTAACATCTTGATATTTTTAGTGGAAACATACACAGTAACCAGGCTGTAGAACCCAACCCTCCACCCTTCTCTTATCAGCCTGTGCCTTATATGCTCCTTTGGCAGCTGTCAATGTTTTACACAGTAGAGGCCAAGAGTCCCGCAATTGTTTACACCATTGAGCAGCGTCCCCCGGCCCCATGTCCATGTCCCCTTCTAGGAATGGGACAGGCGGGCTGTCATAACCATACAGCGCCTTAAACAGGGACATCCCCGTGGAAGAGTGACAAGTATTATTATAACAGAATTCGGCTAGGGGCAACAAGTCATTCCAATTGTCCTGTTGATAGTTAGCAAAACAACGCAGATATTGTTCTAAAGTTTGATTAACTCTTTCAGTCTGGCCATCGGTTTCTGGATGGTACGCGCTGCTAAGGAATCGTTCCACGCCCATCAGTTTCATCAGCTCCCCCCAAAACCGGGAGACGAACTGGGTCCCCCGGTCGGAGACCACCTTGTTGGGGAGCATGTGTAACCTCACCACGTGCAGGAGAAACGTTTTGCCAGTGTTTTAGCCATGGGTAGTGAAGCGAACGGAATGAAATGTGCTTATTTAGAAAAGAAATCCACTACCACCCAAATCACAGTCATTAATTTGCTCGGGGGCAAGTCAGTTATAAAATCCATAGAGATAACTTCCCAGGGTCGACTCATATTAGGAAGTGAGTGTAACAGTCCCGGGGTTTTTCCCGGTCTGGGTTTACTCATGGCACAGATTTGGCATGACTGAAAAAAGGAGGATAAATCCTTGCGCATTTGTGGCCACCAAAACTGCCTTTGGAGCAATTGAAGGGATTTAACAAATCCCGAGTGTCCGGCCAATTTAGAGCCATGCACTGCCTGTAACACCTCCCCGCTGAGTGAGAGGGGAACTTCTTTATCCCCCTCCGAAAGGGCGGAGGCGAATTTACTGTGCCAAGTGTCCGTTTCCTCCTTTCCCGCCCCAGCAGGAGGCGGGTGCAATGACACAGAGGAAGGAGAAGTTAGGTGGGCTTGGCTGCGAGTTGTCACCACCCCGCCCAGCTGTGAGGGTGTGAACACCGAGTCCAAGACTACATCTCATTGGCTGTCGTGTTGGGGTAGGCGGGACAGGGCATCAGCCAAAGAGTTTGCAGAACCCGGGAAATGGTGCAAGGTGAATTGAAACTTGGAAAAGAAATCAGCCCACCGCAGCTGTTTGGCATTGAGGCATCGAGGTGTTTTAAGAGTTTCTACGTTCTTATGAAAAATCCACACCTCGAACAGGACCCTCGCCCCCTCCAACCAATGTCTCCACGTGGATAGGGCGAGCTGTATTGCCCCCGCCTCCTTTTCCCATACTGACCAGTTACGTTCTGTGTCATTGAACTTCCTTGACACGTAAGCCAATGGATGCAGCAATCCATCCCCCCTTCTTGTAAAATCGCCCCCCCATGGCAACATCAGACGCATCAGTTTGCACAACAAATTTTTTCGTTTCATTGGGGTGGGCAAGAACCGGTTCTGAGGTGAATAAGGCTTTGAGGAGATTGAACACCTCCTGATACCCTTTACTCCATGGCAGTGTGGCGCTCGGCTTCGTAGCCTCTGGGCCCCTCCCCTTAGTTTTTATCAAATCTTTGAGGGATAAGCTGACCTGGGCGAAGTTGTGTAAAAAGGTTCGGTAGAAATTTGCAAAACCGAGGAAGGATTGGAGCTGTCGTCGGGTTCGGGGTACCATCTCTAGGCCCCGGTCAGAGATCCAATATCCCAAGAAGTCCATGTGCGTTTTGTGGAATTCACATTTAGACAGCTTAGCGAACAGTTTGTGCTTGTGCAACATGGTTAAGACCTCCCTCGCCAATTTCATGTGTGAAGGTAGGTCGGGGGAGTACAGCAAGTTATCATCTAGGTAAACAAGCGCCCCCTTGAACAAGTGCTTGTACAACACTTCATTGATCAGGTTCATAAAGACCCCCGGGGGGCCCTGAAGGCCGAAGGGCATCACCCGGTACTCAAACTGGTCGAGGGGGGTGTTGAAAGCGGTCTTATGCTCGTCCCCTTCTCTGATGCGCACCCGAAAGTAGGCATCCCGAAGGTCCAGCTTGGAGAAGATTTTTCCTTTTGCCGCTTCAGCGAGCAAGTCTTCCTTTTTCTTTCGGAACAGCACCGAGGCTGCGTAGGGGGACGAGGCCGGTCGGATGAACCCACGGGCTAAGTTCTTGTCAATGAACTTGCGTAGTTCCTCCTTTTCGGCCGGTCCCATCGCATAAATGCGCCCCTTGGGGATACTGGGCAATGTGTCTATAGGTGGAAGGGGTCTATAGGTAAAAGGAAAAAATCAGCTAAATCATTTCACCCCATTGCCCAAACAGACCAGCACTTTTGCTTACAGATCTTGCCTTTTTATCCAAACCACAGAATTTCATCCTCTTAAAGGAATAAACATTGATCCAACAGGAAAAATTACTCCAAGTTGCATTTTTCCCCACCAAGTTCCTTTTTTTTTCTGGAGAAAAAGCAATCCATTGTTTCCCATGGCATTGACATCTCTGGAAATGTTATCTGTCTACAACAGCCACCATCAGTGTACACTGTGAATGTCGCTACAACAAATAAAAGTAGTTATTTATAAAAGGCCAAACCAACTCTGTTGGTTTCTATTTTCTCGGTGCATGAGTTTGCAGTGAGCCCAAAATAACTGACCAGTTTTGGATATTTTCCAGTTGAAAGGGAAAAAATGTAGAGTGATAAGCAACTGAGGGGAAAAAGCTATTGCAAATAATTATGAAGATTTAATCATAAACTTTCCTACCCACCCATGTACCTCCTTTTAAAAAATGAGATGAAGTGATCTTACAACTTTTGCTACATTCTTAAAGAATTTGAAGTATATTGGTCAATTCACCATTGATCTTTGCGGCGGGGGTGGAGGTAGACTGGATCACTATGGAGGCAGTGCCATGGTCGGACCACCACGTCCTGAAGGCCCGTCTGAGGATTCCACCCCGACCCTGTTTAGGCGGCGAGCAGATTTATGCTCACCCGCAGCGCCAAATGGACCCGTTGCAGCTCCAGATGGCCCTGCAGGACCCGAGGCCCCCTGGCGGCTCGTTGGATGAGCTGGTGGAGGACTGGCATGACCGGCTCTCCTCGGCCACCGACAAGATCGCTCCCAGGCGCCCTATCCGCATGCATGTCAGGTGAGCACATTGATATACCCAGGAGTTGCGCGAGCTGAAGCGTGAGCTGAGACGGCTAGAGAGACAGTGGCGTCGAACTCGCAACAAAGCATCTAGAGCATCTTATAGGGCATTTATGAAGGCCAATGAAATGGCAGCCAAAGCCACAAAGAGAGAGTTCTATGTGGCCACGATTGTGTCTGCTAGCTCACACCTGGCCCAATTATTTAGTACAATTCGGTCTCTGACAACTCTGCCACATGGCAGACAAAATGCTAGGGAATTGGATACTGGCTGTGAGGCATTTGCGAGCTACTTTGCAGATAAAGTCTCGATGCTCCATCGCGATCTCCCCGCCACACTTGAGACAGTGA